>NC_135784.1:114419427-114719427 GCF_051106095.1 Pogona vitticeps
CAAGCTAGATGTGTATTGACATTTTTCAAAAGGCATTTGTATTCCATTTAAAGTACAGGATTGAAATACAGTAGTAGTCATCAAGAGCCTCCTCCTTCCAACCTTATAATAAAACACAAGAAGGAACCAGTGAAAGACTTGGTGACATCCCACAAACCCTGTCAAAAGCGGGCAGTTTGAGATGGATGGTCAAGAATCACAAAACAGGTGACAAACAAGAAAAATCTTAGAGGAACATAACCTACCATGGGGTATTGAGGAAGAATAGTACAAATAAATAATTATCCCAACAGCAAGAGAGAGATAAGAGGCAGACATATTCTTCCAACTTGACATAAGAAGTGCAGTTAATATGAGAGGGATTCTCGATACTAAAAAGACCTTATTTGGATAGGTGGCGAAATGGAGGACAGGAATCTCTCAAATCACCTAAAGAAACTAGCAGAGAAGCTGGGAATATTGGACATAGGTTTGGAACTGGTTATTTACAGAAAAGATTCCCAAAGGGAAGGCTGAAAATCAGAATTTACTTTTCTTAAAAAAATATTCTGAATTTAACATTTTATGTAACCAGTGAATGACATAGAATTAAAACTAACAATACTCTTCCTGGGCATTTTGATGTTAGGGAGAATAAACATGATGGAATGGCCAATGCATGGTTCTCTTCTCAAACAGAGAACTTCCATGGACGGATGTAACCCTCCTCTTCAGTAAGTGGATTTTCAAGTGAAGGGCGTGACAGAAACAACAAGGAAGGAAAGAGAGCATTGCACTCCCCTATTTACTTTTTCCTATATCCGAATAAGAATTATGCAGATTTATCACCTTTTGTAAATAGTAATTGCAATGGGCAGGGAAGCAACTCAGAAATGGGACTCTGATGTGAGTTAATTCAGTCTTTCAAATAATTTCTCTCCCTAAAACTATATTCCCCATTTAGTAGTGGGAGCAGCATATATGTACAATTTCATGGAATGGAAAGTTTTAATCCTTTCCCCTAAATTCCAGTGATAGCTGGACTGGATTGGGCCCCACAACAGATGCCTTTTGCCAAACGTTAGAGTGCCAGCGATGACATGCTGATGCGTATCTGTCGTTTTGCCTCACTTGGCCCTAAGGCAATGGCACTGCCTACCATTTCAACTACAGCGAGACAGTTCCAGTAACCGTATATTGGCATAATGCATAAACCCTTCTCGACGTTTGTAGCTCCGTTCTTCCTCCTTCACAGTAAGTTTTGCTAAAACTTGGGGATTTAATTAGTCCAAGTTTTCCATTTTAGACACACCATGAAACTGAGGTTTCAGCTTTCAAACAAGCCAAGATATTAATGACACCAACATCTAATGAGAACATCTGGTATATAATCCCAGATAGTGACTGGGCTGTCATCTAACCTGGAATCTTGTCATTAAATTGCAATTAACAGTATGTCACCAAGCTGACAAGACCTCGAAAAACCTAAGCGTGGTTGCATCTGTATCGTGTTTTAAAAGCTGATAATGTGTTTGGAATTATAAATCTCACTGAGCATCACGTTCTAATCTTCTTAAGCAACTAGAGCATAATTTCAAATACACAGTTTTCAATAAAAGAAATTCTGTGTACTGATTACAATATCACACCATATTGGTTCAGAGCAAATGAAAAAGATGGAAGCAGAAATATTTTGCTTAAACACTTCTGTTTGTTCATCACTCTTATGAGTGCATATATATTTTAATGATTAACTGCATCCCTCCGACGGATCTAGAGAAGCCTTGAGAAAAGTGCTAAAGTCTTGTTCAGTTCTCATTCTCTTAGAACCAAATGACACTTCACTCAAGTTGGAATAAAAAGGATAGTACTCTAAATAGGAAAATCAGTTAACACCCCCGCCCCCAGCAGATACATCCTCCCATTCACCAGCAGTCTGTCCCACACTGCTGTGAGCAATAAATTGCCTGCTGAATTTGACAGCACCAATTACCTGTTTGGAGCCTTATTATTGATACTGTCAAAGATATTATAAATGCTTATGGCATTCACCATTGCTGTGTTTTCTATTTCCCACACCTTTGTAAGAATGTTATACTACATCTGCGTTTATTGGGGGGGGGTATTATTGGAGTCAACAACACAGGGGGTAGGAAACCCTTTCAAACCAGATATTGGCCTCTGAATTCTGCCCCAGAAAACAATTCCTAGCATTCCCGTGACAGCCAAGTCACCCTTGGCAAGGAGATGCTAATTCAAGTAATTCATAGTTTGAGAACCCCATTCCTATGTTAACAAACCATTGTCACTTGTCTATTATCTGTATCTTCATCTCATCACAGGGTATATGCTAACACTGCTATATAAATATAAATGTAGACAACACGTATGTGTACATAATTTGTTTGAAGTGGATTTTGACTTTAAAAAGCTCACACTCTAACAAATATGCTAGTCTTTCAAGTGCTACAATATCTTGCCTTTCTTTCCCTTGCCTCTGCTTTTGCCAACATGATTGGTCGAAAAGATACCGGAAAACATGGGGAAGATCCTATAATAAATACCCTTTTCCTGAAGGAAACAAAATAATAAGAAATTTAATTGACCATTCCAATTTTTCCCCAGACTGCCGCTTTCTAAAGTTTGGGATGTTGGAGACATACATCAGGCCCAGATCTTTACAAACCTAACAAACTCAGATCTGCTGAATTTACATGTGGAATTACTTTTCAATACTTTTTCAGAATGTTGTGGTCCAATTTTCAATACAAAAAAACTGCACACAAAATGTGTGTCATTAGGAAAAGTATGCACAAAATGCATATATATTTTGGGAGAGCTGGCAGGCAACTGAATTATACTAAGGAATGCTTGTAAAAAGAACACAAATGAGGTAAAGGGCACACAAAATGTGCATATTGGGGGAAACAAGAAAAATGTGCATATTATACAAATGTCCATGCAGACTTATTTTAAAAATGAAGTGTGTTGTATTAGCATGCTGATGCAAATAAAAGCAGAAATGAGTTTGCAGTAGCCGTTATCAGAAATATAGTAAAATTAAAATCCCCTTGATTCTTCCATCTCTAGGTGACTTTACAGTGTGCAGTCTGTGTTTATTTCATCATCATTTTAGAACCGCAGAGGTGGACATGACCCTATGGATCTTTAAATCCAAACCCTGTCAAGGAGGCACAGTGGGAATCAAACTCCTAACCTCTGGTTCCACAGACAGATGCCTAAACTAGACATGAGATATTCATAGACATGGGCTATTTGTGTCTAGCCTAAACTACTGAACTACCCAGCAGTTCTTTCTCAAGAATTAGCAAATGGCTACTAAAATAGAAAATAGTGAGAAACCTGATTTTAGCAGACCTCCCATTATTACAACCAATCAATCCACATCCTCATTCTCCAGAAGAGTGCGGTGATAAACATGCGTTTAAAAATATAAAATATCACAGATTCATATTTCAGAATGTTCCATGCATTAATTCTGATCTTCTGAGTGATCAAATACAACATGGGCTGCAACTAGGGGAGGCCCATTTGAATCAGTGGAACTGATAGAGGAGTCAACTCACCAAATCCCCACTGATTCAGTAAGCCTACTCTAGTTCCGACTTCCTACATTACACAACAGGATTTCAGCCATTGTGTGCAACACACTGGTACTGAATCAACAAAAGCACCGCAAGAAAACAGGAAAAAAAATATTTTACTTTTGAGTCCTGAGCTGTACCTCTCCAATTAATGAGCTTCCAGCAGACTGAAGGAATGGCCACATTGCAGGCTGCTGACTTGTACAGCAATTCACACAAGCCTGAAAATGGCAGGGGGCTGGATTGCCATTTAAAGGAGTGAGCTGCTATTGGCATGCTTGATTTAAAATTCATGATCTCTGCCTGCAAGGTGTGGGGCATGGCATTCTGTTTTAAATTGGTTTTTCATTCAATCAATAGAAATGTCAAGCCATTTACTGCACTTCAAATCAATACTGTTCTACATTGTCATAGCTAAATTTTCACCAAGGAAGTAAAGTTTTCTTCCATTTCTAAGTTGATAAACAGACCGCCTGGATGTCTTCCTTTTGATTTCAAAGTAGCAGTGACACTAAGCCCAGTGGACAATATAAGGTTGATGACCATTTGTAGGTTGGGGGGGCACTCTATGGAATTCCATTTTGTGAAAAAGATCTGGTTTTTACTTCTTGGATGACTCACAAATAGCAACAGTTTCAGCTAAGGATCTATATTCAGGATGGACCTTGAGTGTGACTGACATCAAAGTAAACCTCTGTACGTACTTCTAAAACCCACAAAGTCAAAGTAAGAAATTTTATGAATCAACCTAAAAATGGTTCTCCTGAGGGGTAGGTTAGTACTTTTGGAGAAATTACAAAACCAATACTTGTAGAACAATTTGCAAGCAATCTAACAGAACCATTAAAAAGAATCCCCCAACAGCCAGTGAACTGGATTGGATGCAGACCATCCATTCTATAAGCCCTCTTTCCAATTTGCACTGCAAATTGGAATTCTTAGAAGTTGTGCTTTTGGTCCACTCCAGTAGTGCAAGCCAATGAGCTTCTATTAACATCTATGAAGACAGGAGGAATCAGCCACCTATGCACAATGGAAGGAGTTTTAGCTGTCATTGAGCAAGGACAGAGATTCCAATCTCACTCCACAGCATGCCTTTTCATACTTGATTTTTCACAATGAATGCTTCACTTCAAGGGACAAATGGAATCTCTATCTGCTCAAATTGCAGTCTCCACTTGTGCCAGAGCAAACCAAGAAATCCTGCCTTACAATGCCAGGAGAGCTTTCCACTGTGCTGGTGCCAAACAGCCCAAGAGATTAATCAGTTGAGAGAGAAAAGCTTTTATGAAATGTTTAGTGACACCTTGAAACTGAACCCAAAACTCGTTGGCCACACAGGAGAAGAAACAGAGGGACCAACAGGCAGCAAGCAGCAAGGTGAAGCACTTGATCTTGTCAATACTAAGGACAGCCACATACCTGTCAGTTGGACTGGCTAGGTCACCATCTTTCACCAGCAGTTGGCAATGGGTGGATGACAGATAGGGAGGGAAAAACCCACTCATCAGGAAAGAGGAGGATATATGGATGGGGAAGCAGCATGCCACACCAAGGACACGACATAGGGGGTGAAGCTGGAATAGGCAGCAAAGAAATTAGAAAGATTATCTGGCAGCCAGGAAGAAATCTAGGCAAATACTTTTTGCCCACAAGATTTACCAGGGTGTCAGGGAGTTTGCCGAAGATGGGAGTTTTGATGGCCCCCTCCTGGGGGTGCCTTGGATAAATCTATTATTTGAATTTTTATTCTTCTTACTTACAGCTTTCAAGTCACTCAAAATATATGGGATATATGACCTATATTTTCATATAATAAAGGTATAGTGAGACAGATGACTTATAAGCACACTGTCTTTATATCTGGATTTCAATCAGTTCCATTTACATTTCTAAAGCATTTCACTATACAGAGTATTCAACTGATAAATACATGCTTGTGAAAGTGAAAGTCAAAGCATTTTTTTACCTCTCAATAAAGCTGAAGTTTTACTAAGAATAAATTTTTATTCAGATAACATTTCTCATTGATTTAAAGTAAAGTTCCAGACTGCAGTTTATGAAACAGAAAAATTGCATTCTGTGGGCAGATTATGTAACAGGAGGAAATGTGCATAAAATATGTTTCTCCCAATGTAAATGAGTGCAAGTTATTAGCACACATTCCTGTACTTGATCTGAACGCATAAAGTACTGAAGTCCGGACATCAACAATGCTCAGCTAAAGAAAGGGGATTTAAAAAAATTCTTTTAAAAAGGATCAAAGTGTAAACTCATGAGCTGCAATCCAAGCTCATATTTACTGCTATTTAAAAACAAAAGTATAACTAAGGACATTGTTTCCTATTATTATTCTGCCTAATCACTGAAGTCTTCTGAAAATATGCTCCTGGTAGTTTAATAAGCATGTTAGATCCACCTGCACACCACTGAGATCCAAGCCTTGAATGCATTTGCTTAGATCTTATGGCATGCTCTTCCACATAAGATCAGGCATGCATTTAAAGTAATTGTTTTCATTTTTTTGTTAAAACATTTTAGAGCCATAGTTTTATTAACACATTTGTTTTTATAGCAATGTTTTGGATTAGGTTGTTTTAATGTATTTTGTGCTGTTCTACTACCTTCAATAGGGACTGATAGTACTGTATATGCATTTTGTAAGTAATTAAATAACAGATGTCTAACTATAATAATAAATGGCACTAGTAACAGTCCAAAATACAATAAGGAATCCCCCTTCAGACTCTTTGCTAATTGAAAGATGCTCATCAACGTAGGGACTCCCTCTTGGCTTCCACTCTGTTGTGTGGAGTGGCACATCATTATCCACCATATGCAGGAAGTGTGAATTTCTTATTCAACACAGTAAACAAGATCCTCTTGCAGTACCTACTTATTTATCTATTTAAATATTTATGAACCACCTTATCCTTGAGAGGACCCAAGGCAGTTTGCAATATTAAAACAAACAGTATTAAAAGCTTAAAAAAAACACTTCAGTAAAAATAATTAAACAGGTGTAACATTAAATCAAGTAACTAGCAAAAAAAGTAGTTTAAAACATTTCTTAAATACATTAAACAAGAAACAAGAGTTTTCTGCTCTTTTGCTTTCTTCTTCCTTTCTTTAATCTAGTGCAAAAGCAGAAGTATGGTCTGTGCCACTACTTGATAGGATAATGCAGATAACAGGCTTAGAAAGTGTCTATATGCACCGCAAAGTAAATTACCACTTCATAAATGGCTATGGATACTCTATGGGCAGCTTTTCGCCTTCAGACAGATTGCCAGTTAGGCAGAAAGGAGATGGACAAGATTGCTCCCTCCCACCCTCTCTCTCTCTCTCTCTCTCTCTCTCTCTCTCTCTCTCACACACACACACACACACACACACACACACACACACACACACACACACACACACACACACACACACACACTTCATTTTGGTTGCTAGACAACAGGGAAGATACTGGGTCCCTGACAGGCACCCAACCACAGGGTCAGAGCTATGGGCAAATAGTCTCATCTCTTCTTAAGGCAGCCACCTCAATCTGCTTCCATGGTAACCTGAGTCACAAATTCTTCTGCCAGTTCATTCAGAGTTAACACCTCCCTATTCCTTAACTTCCCTGGGGTCAAGCTGAAAACTGGATAAATGTGATTTCGTTGTCCAGTTCTGGGCCAGACAGGTCTGAAATGAAAGTTTCTCATTTTCATGTTAACCTTTCCTTATGCTGACCAGTTACAATCTGAGAGACCCCAAATGATACTTTTTCTATATCAAAAACAAGGAAAATCCTACTGATTTTTTTTCACCAGGCAAATTCAAACGCGAACAGACTTTCTATACCTGCACTTTAACGTCCTCACAGACTGTGTTTTTCCTTTCCACTCTATGTCGTACCATAAGGTGTTCTAAGCTCTTTTGAGAGGGGGTGCTCAGGAGTAACTTTCAACCACCCTTTTTTTCTATTGATGCACAGGAAATTTGGAGACATGGCAGAGGGGAGGAAGCTTGCCAAATATCAGACTTCTAACTGCAAGGATTCACATGCTAGGCCACTTCAAGACTTAATTTTCTGGGGGAACCCCAGCAGGCTGAAGTAATCTGTGGTATATCCAATTCCATTCGGCAACTTGTTTCACACTGTCCTGTGACCACATCTGGCCTTAGAACTCCATCGAGCTATTCTGCTTTGATCGTGGCCTCATACAAATTGATACAAATTGAGTGAATTTGGTTTGAACATTTCAGAGCCCTAATTTCTTAACAAGTATAAATGGGTAGTAAACTGGTTATCCATGAGGGCATGCAGGACACTGTGTAAAAACATTCCCCTTAAGGACTCTTTCTTCTTTGCAATTAGGTAACAGTCTGTGATATTTCAGTAAATTATTTATACAGTATATATGTTGCACCGAGGTCTAATTGAAACGGCAACAATAAACATTTTCCTTGGACCTTAGTCAAAAGCCTCTACCTCAAAGAAGAGCACCACAGCAGAAAGACTAACAGTTCCCTCTGCATACATTCACATTCACTAGGTGAGGGGTCTCAAACATGCGGCCTGAGGGCCATTTGCGGCCCCCCAGATGATAGTTTGTGGCCCTCGCCTTGCCTGCGCCCCCAAAGTGCCCACACATCCTCTGCTGTCAAGAGTAAAAAAAAGCCTTGCCTCACTCGCCAGCTCTCTCCCAAGACAGCGCCTCTTGCACCCTCCATCCAGAACTGCAGCCTGCCAGCCAGCCCGCCTGTCTGTTGGCTAAGGAAACTCCTGGGCGGCTTCCTCGGGCTCTTGCTCCGCTTGGCGGAAAATCTGATGCTGCTCAGCCTCACCCAGACTCTGCCTCTAGCGGCCCCCAGGTAAATTGAGTTTAAAATCCCTGTGTGGATTGCTATAGACTCTCATATATTAATATCTACAGCACAAGCTATCCAGTGGCACCCAGTCTGCAGAAGACAGCTTATTTCACTCCCATTGTACAAATGCAGGATAAAGCATGCCCACAAAGCTGTAACTAAAGATCTCTCAAAAGAAAATGGAGAAAAGATTAGAGTACTTCATGGATTTCCTAATTAAGTCACAAAGGTAGAAACATTTTGTTCTTCTCTCTCTTTCTCTGCAATAGAGTAGGTCTTTGAGTAGTTTTCAATGAAGAGTAGAAATGCACTCACAGATTTAACTAAAGAGGTGTAAATCTAAATCTTATCTAGGGGCAAAACAAGCTTTTTTTAGCATAGCAGACAGTCCATCAACAATACTGTATTCAAGTCTCTTGCAAGAAATCTCAACTCTAGAATGAGGGCAATAAAAAACAGGGTTTTGTTTTTTCTTTGCCCTTCCTCTTGGGTTTTGCACAATTTGCAAAATGTTATTAGTCTCTGTTCCTTAGCAAATCAAGCATAAGAAGACAGGCTGACCACTGACCAAAATGCGAATAAACCACTCCATGCACCTAGCATTGAATAATCTCAAGCAACAACAAGGCAGTAGCTACAGTAGTTCCACATGTTGCACATTTAGAGAGAAGAAGAAAAATCAGTCTTGGAAATGCACACATTGGTCAGAATCCTTCTGGGTTATTCAGGTGGAAAATATGGTATTTATGTCCAGCTATACAATCTGCACCTAATTAATTAACTTCAATTAGCCACTGCAACCTCCCCATTTTTGCTTATAGCTCAATGAGTTAGGGATCTGGGTGAAGAGTTGTGCCTCCTGGGAGTGCAGCCAGCCTATCTAGCCTTGCACAGATCCAGAGTACCCCTAAAAAAAGAAATAAATGGTAACTATGTCCGTGTGCTCTATACCTAGAAAACTCTGGAAGGGGTCACTGTAAGTCACAGTTGACTGAATAGAATGTAATTACAGTACTTACAATTTTTTAAATGGCCTTGATGGCCTTGTAGACTCCTTCCAACTTCACTTTTCTATGATTCTATGGTACTTACGTTATTGTATTTTTTATGATTGTTAGCCGCCTAGAGTGGTCCTGACCCGACCAGATAGGCGGGATATAAATGAAATAAATAAAATAATAAAATAAATAATACTTACATTTAGATTTTGTTCAGTCTTTCCAAGACTGAAAACATCCAAAAAATCTTCCCGTCTGGTGGCAAGCAGAACATTTTTCATGGTTTCTGGTTTAATGGGTGAGGATGAAACAGACCATGTCTCCCGAAACATAGCTTGTTATAATAAAGTGATCATGCTGGACTAGAGAGATACAGCTTGATCAAAAGCCTTAGAGGCTTATCACAGATCCGGAGCTACGCTAGGACCTGCTCTGCTCTCGAGGCTTCCAATGCACTCACTGACTTGAGTGGTGACCTCACTGCTCTTTGGTGCCCCACCCTTGAAGAGGGCCTGGGGGGCACTGTGAAATCCTCTGTGATGTCTCACATTTATTTCTAAGCAAGTCCACACTCTTCCAGAGAGCAGAAGCTCCTAGCAAAGTTACTTTAGAAGTCACTGCAACTCAACCAAAGGCTGAAGTTACAAATCACTTTCATCCCAACCTCAGCCCTTTCATATCAGATGCTTCCTTCTGCTTTCTTGAGATGGCAGGAAACTTTGGTTCAGTACCTGCCTCTGAAGAACGTACCATCTGTTAGGTTTTCAAATCACCATTTCTTTTCTCCTCAGTGAACATTAAATATATGGATAACTGCACTGATTACAAATGTCAGTCTTCAGTGAAGTTCATATTAACACTAATGTTAGTTCTATGGCAAGCAGTGAGCATAGTAAGCTCCTTCTTTATTTGATTTGCTGCTGTGAAAGCAATCTCTTATATTAATATTGCAGTGCAGAACATGCGAAAAAAATTAAATCCACAGCACTGCAATGGTCACTCAAAAAAGTGTGTGCTTCAGAACATTATTATGTTTTTCCCCCTTTTTTCAAGTATATGTGCTGAATACTGAAGCCTCAACCGCAGTGCAGCAGACAGGGGTGGAGGGGAAGGAATCTTTCCAAAGGCAAGAGTTTTATAGCTTGAAATAAATTGTATGGAGTCAAATATTTGTATGTGGGCCATTTTCAGAATAAGCAAAAGGTGGGGCACATTGAACCAACTGTGCTGAGGAAGAGTCACTGGGGTGTCAACTGTCTCTTGAACTAAGAGGATGCTGGTTTAGGTAACTGGCTGCAAAACCACAGGTTGGGAGTTTTAACTCCCCACTGTGCCTCTTTGACAGGGGCTGGACTTGATGATTTACAGAGTCGCTTCTGCACGTCTAAGATTATTATTATGTGCACCATATACAGGTTCTTTTGTTGATGTGAAATGGAAGCCAACAGGGTGGTCAGACCATACCATCAACACAACCCTCCTCCCCCCTTCTTTCTCACTTAACTGTACAACTACAACCATTTATAAAGCTTATGGGATCAGAGGACATGATGCTTTGCTCCAGTGCTATGGTTTCCACACAGGCTTCATTCCTAGCACCTGTTTATTTACAAATTGTATATTCCTCAAATTATCTAATTCACCCCAAAGCATGAAAATGACAAATCAAGGCATTTACCTTAACGTCCAAATTAATGAAGCAGTAAACGGCGGTCGGAGTAGAGCATGCCCGTGTAGGAGAAAAGTGGTTAGATACCTTACACCTATCCCCCTTTCTAGCTCTACTCCCAGCCAAGTGGTACTAGGTGACCATATCAGCCACCATCACCCGGGCCACATGGTACTGTTGGTAAGTGCCAGGTCAGCAGAAATAAGACCACCCTTATCCATGATTTAATTTTGGATGAGGGGGCCGACCTGGCATGCATTACTGAGACCTGGGTGGGAGAATGAAGAGGAGTTCCTCTATCTCAGTTGTGTCCCCCTGGGTACTTGGTTCAACACCAGGGTCACCTGAAGGGTCATACATGGCGATAGTCTACAAGGATTCCTTCCCCTTTTCCAGACTCCCCATCCCGTTGGGAAATGGTCTAGAGCAGTGGTTCTTAACCTTTGTTACTCTGATGTTTTTGAACTGCAACTCCCAGAAACCCCAGCCAGCACAGTTGGTGGTGAAGGCTTCTGGGAGTTGCAGTCCAAAACTCCTGAGTAACCCAAGGTTAAGAACCAGTGGTCTAGAGGGCCTGTATTGTGTGTTGGGCTCAAGAGACAGACTGGGGATTCTGTTGGTGTACTGCCTACCCTGCTGCTTACCAACAGTCTCTCTACCTGAGCTGACGGAGGTGATCTCGGACCTGGTAGTGAGGACCCACAGACTTTTGGTACTGGAGGACCTCAACCTCCATGCCGAGGCCACCTTAACAGGGGCAGCTCAGGGCTTCATGGCCACCATGGGGCTGTCTCAACATGTCATCAGCCCAATTCATGAAAAAGGCCATAGACTCGACCTAGCATTCTCTATGGTACTGGGAGATGGGGGTCTGGATGTGGTGGGTTTATCTTTGACTCTGTTGTCATGGTCAGACCATTTCCTGGTAAAATTTAGACTCTCTGCCACTACTACCCTCTGCAAGAGTGGGGGATCAATTAAAATGATCCACTCCCCAAGACTTATGGATCCTGAAGGACTGCTTTGCCCAGGTTGCTTTGTGGTACAAGGATATGGCCCAGGCAGTTGACACGATTGCACCTAGGTGCCCTCTCCCTGCCTGCAGAGCCTATATGGCTCCATGATACACAGAGGAGCTTCTGGCTATGAAGCCGTTGAGGAGACAGCTTGAGAGCAGATGGAGGAAATATAGCTGTGACTATGACCAAACACAGCTTAGAGCTCATTATTGGGCCTACTCTGTGGCGATACAGCTGGTGAAATGGCAACATTTCACTAGTCATATTGCTTCCTCTGAGTGTCGTCCAGCAGAGCTATTTCGAGTGGTCCGGGACCTTCTTCAGCCTAATGGTTCGGTGGAGGTCCTGGACCGCTCAGTGGCTCACTGAGGGGGAAATTGCTCAGATTTGCAAAGAGTTGAACTCCACTATTGATGCACAGCCTATGGTTGTGTCCAGTGCTCCAGAATTATGTCATAATTTACTGGATGAGTTTCGGTTGTTATGACCCGAGGATGTGGACAAGGTGTTTGGATCGGTTTATGCCACCACTATGCATCTTAACCCTTGCCCATCATGGCTAATAAAGGAATCTGCCAGGGGGGGTTCGTACCTGGATCCTGGAGGTCATCAACTCCTCATTAAGAGAGCAAGTGGTCCCTGCCCCGTTAAAGGAGGCAATGATTTGCCCACTCCTAAAAAAGCCTAATCTGGACCCAGGTCTAGTGACCAACTACCAACCAGTGGCAAACCTCCCTTTTCTGGGCAAGGTGTTGGAACATGTGGTGGCTGAGCAGCTCCAGGCTCTCCTGGATGAAACAGATTATCTAGATCGATTTCAATTGGGTTTCAGGCCGGGTTATGGGGCGGAAACTGTCTTGGTCGCCCTGTTTGACAACTTTTGCTGGGAGAAAGACAGGGGCAATGCATCCCTGTTGATTCTCCTGGACCTCTGAGCGGCTTTCGACACCATCGACCATGGTGTCCTTCTGGACAGATTGGCTGGGATGGGAATGGGAGGCACTGCTTTGTGGTGGTTCCGCTCCTACCTGGCTGATCGGGTCCAGAAGGTGGTGCTGGGGGACAGTAGCTCTGATCCATGGCGGTTGCGTCATGGAGTTCCTCAGGATGTCCCCCATGCTATTCAATATCTACATGAAACCGCTGGGGGAGGTTGTTAGGAGGTTTGAGCTGAGGAGTCAGCAATATGCTGACAACACCCAGCTCTACCTCTCATTCTCTACCAATCCAGGTGTGGCAGTCAGCGTTCTGAACTCGTGCCTGGACTCGATAATGGACTGCATGAGGGTCAATAAACTGAGGCTCAATCCATGCTGGTAGATGCTTTGCCAGATAGGTTAAAGAGCCATTTCACTGTCTTAGATGGGGTTACACTCCCCCAAAGGATAGGGTAAGCAGCTTGGGGGTGCTCCTTGACCTGGGCCTGACCGCAGAAGCCCTGGTGGACTCGGCATCCAGGGGTGCCTTCTAACAGATGCGGAGAATATATCAACTTCGCCCTTTCCTGGATGAGCGGAGCCTGGCAACAGTCACACATGCACTGGTAACAACAGCAATGCTGCATATGTGGGGCAACCTTTGAAGATGGTCCGGTGACTACAACTGGCACAGAACCGGGCTGCGTGGCTGGTAAGTGGTGCCACCACATGGACTTGTATCACGCTGTTTCTGAAAAATTTACACTGGCTGGCGGTTGCTGCTTGGGCCCAATTCAAAGTGCTTGACATATAAAGCCCTAAACAGCTTAGGACCTGGTTACCTAAAGGACTGCCTTGTTCCATATGAGCCTGTCTGTACTCTAAAATCCATGTATAGCTGAGCTGGCCACGTGACCACGGAAACTGTCTTCGGACAAATGCTGGCTCTACAGCTTGGAAAGGGGGATGAGCACCGCCCCCTAGAGTCAAACATGACTGACTAAAATGTCAAGGGGAACCTTTACCTTTACCGTACTCTAAGATCAGGGCAGGAGGTCCTTCTGAAGATGCCATCCCTGAAAGAGATGAGGGGGATGGCATGTTGAAATAGGGCCTTCTCGGCTGTTGCCCCCCAACTTTGGAATATCCTCCTTATAGAGATCTGCCTGGCTCCAACACTTTTGGCTTTTCGGTGCCAGGCAAAGACTTTTCTGTTTAGCCAGCATTTTAATGAAATAGTATCCTTTAGCTGGCCATATGAGCAGCAAGACTTATTAATATTAAAGTTTTAATGACTGTTTTAAATATAGGGTATTATTTTAATATTGCCTATTTTAATGGTTTTAATGTTTTCAAAGTTTTAATATTGTTGTACACCACTCAGAGACTATTGGTAATGGCGTGGCTAAAAAAAATAATGAAAATAGATAAATACATTTTAGGGTTTCACATATTTTTCTCAGTTATAATTTGCTCTATTTTCCTACAATTTCCTTTCATGTTCCAGCCCAGAAACAGACAAGAAAGATTCCCTGTAATTAGAGTTGAAAGCATATTAATGTCCTAGAAAGGTAACAGAGACTGTCCTTTTTTGCATCTGCAGCGCCCAGCTTCAAAGGAATCCCATGTTTTAAGTCCTGAAGGCCAGTCAACAGACAAAGCAAACTAATTTGCATACTTCCAGAGGTGGGGAAGGACAGTGACAGAGGGTGAAAAGAGTAACATAAGGTTGCACAGAGGCAAGCATTTGGGTAAAAACTATTCCTGGATGAGTGCATGGGGGCAGGTAATAGGCATGCACCAACTAATCCTGTCCCTCAGGCTGCAGGGTTCAGCTACTCTGATCTGCAAATATAGGATGAATATTTGCAGGACTGGCAGCCTATGGATGTAACCACGGTGCCTGAGAAGGTTTCCAGGCAATCTGGCATCTTACACATTGACCTCTGAGCAACTACAATCTAGCTTTCTCTCTTAGGAACTTTCTGAAATTTGCCCCTCATGAAGTAGACTCTCCACACCAAATGTCAGACTGGGAGTGTACATTGCTTTAATTTTGTGACATTTTTTCCTGGTGTTATTCCACTATAACAAACAAAATTTTCAGACAGTGTGACTTTAACAGGCAAGATGGGATGAGCCCCAGGGCTGATGACCTTATATTGGAAAGGTCTGAGAGAGAGAGAGAGGGAGGGAGGGAGGGAGGGAGGGAGGGAGGTGGGGTGGGTGGACAAATATACAAGACGTCTCTCTCTCTCTTTCTTTCTATGTGTGTCTCTGGGTCTGTGTGTCTCTGTATTTTTTCTCTGCCCTTTAGAAAACTTTTTTGCTTTAAATTTCATTTTAAAGAAACATAGTTAACGTTTTAAGCATGAAGAGCTGAATTCATTCTGAAACACTATAACTACCTAGTTGTCAGAAATTCTGATGTATGAAAATATCTTATGAAGACATATTTGATTTTTTCCCCTTTCTAACAAACAGCTTAGAATAAGTGAGGTCATATCTATGGAAGTGTCTGATATGGATATGAGGAAAATGTTGAGAGGCTTGTACTGAAGTGCCTACACAGTCATTCAGTCTTATGATGTGCCTTATCTAATCTACACACAGGAAAAGACTCTGGCATAGTCTGATTATGATACTTTATTCCACGATAGAATAAATGGCACACGCCGTGGTATAACAGGATATTGTCATGAGCTGGAATAAAAAATAGGGCAAAAGGAGAAGGGATTCAAAGGTGAATGATATGATTCTGTCAGGGCCAGCTCTCAAGTCTGAATGCAGATAAAATGGTAATTGAAGAAAACATATTTTAAACACCCAGAAACACAAATACAAATATACTATAGATTTGTTCTGTAAGTATAATTCCTTGCCATCAGTTTAAAGACCATTTATTAAATTATGTTTGTCATATAATATTTTAAATTGTCGTATTAATATTTTATGAATTGCAGACGAAAAGTGAGGAGAAATTTAAGACTATGTCATTCATTCACTGCTAGGCCTGTAATAGAATCACTCAGCCTATTTGGTCACACAAAATGCTGAGAGCTTATTTATAGCAGTCATATTTTATATTCATTTGTCGAGATCAGGAAAAAGAATATCGGCCACTGTTAAGTTGCTGGCTCAGCAACAAAAGGGAATCCAGAACTACACTTGAAATTTGCGTTAGCTAATTCTTGAATGCTATCAGCCGTAGTCATCTCATGTGTGTCACACAATTGCTGCTTCATGTGAAGAAAAATGATTTCATATCCTGGTGTTCCTCTTGATGAAGATTAGCAAGTCACTGGTTGTCAGGGATAGATACTGCTGGCTCATTGACTACACAGATAAAGATGGAACCACTTAGTGACAGGTAACAGAAAACAAATAATTCACAGGTCCACTCCTCAATCAACTTCAGCACCACAAATGGGCAGCTGTGGGAAACAAGAGGACAAAAAAAATTGGATTTGAAGGCACATTTTCTACTCCATTGTTGCTACTAGGTAGATATATTTACTGGGTAGAAGTATTTCTATGGCTATAGCTGCCACTGAAGGTAAACAGGTTTAGAAATGGATGGTGACTACCACCAGGAAGAAAGCATAACACAAGAAATAAAGAGAAGAGAGAGAATAAATAACAAACAGAAGAAACAAAAAGAAAGAGGAAATGCTTGTAGAGAGATTCACAAGAAGGGCTGAAAAAACATTTTAAACATTACGGTTAATAAGAGTCATATGTATTTCAGAACTGCTTTGTGCAGGGAGCATTTCCACAAATTATGTAGACTGTGAGGAGAAAAAAAATAGCCCTCCTTGATTCACCTGCACTAGGAGGCAACGAGTCTTATGAAGATTGCTTGTTGCAGTATCTTCTCCAATCCGGACACCCTAAACCAGTGATGGCAAACCTATGGCAGAACCCTTTCTGTGGGCATGCAAGCCGTAAGTTGCTGGATCACTACTCCCCCCCCCCACGCAGCCAAACCTGACAAGGCGGATGGTGCTTTGACAGGTAGATCCAGAGCAGCTGGTGCTGGCAGCGGATCCAGAGTGGAGTCTCAAGGCACCTCCGTGCCTGGGATTGCCCCTTCCAGCACCACTTCCAGTTCTGCTGCCCCACTGGTTTTTTTTGGGGGGGGGGCTTTCTTTTAGTTTGGGCACGCAAGCCCAAAAAGGTTCACCGCCACTGCCCTAAACTGAAGACAGCAAAGGGTGGAGAGAATATTTGGTGCATACATATATCCCAGCCACCAATTCTTCATTCAAGAAGGCAAGGTCATTTTTCAAACAACACACTGAAATTCTACTCTCTTTTGGAGAATATTATCCAGGACATTGAGAAATGTGTTTCCCGCCACCTATGACACTGATTCCTTCCTTCAGTTGAATTTGTTTATTGTGATGAATGCATTATATCTTCCCTTAAGGCTAAGAATTTCCCATATGTATCATCTCATATATAACATTGATCAATGTTTTGTTTTGTTTTGGTTTGTTCCCCCAAAAGCTTGTTGTGACGGGAAGCAATTAATATTTCCATCCTCCTGTGTTCAAGTATCTATGTAAACAATTAGAATCCTTGAAGTGGTCGTAATTCATCCAGAACAAAGCTCTCACAGAAAATGCAAGGCTGTTTACACACACTCACAGATCCCATTCTGGCAGGAAAAGAGAAAGGTAGACCTATCTTTTGCTTTCCAGTGCTAATCACATGAGCCTTCATTTCTCAGTAACACATCTCAAGCTCAACCAGACTGGCTTTAAGCTAGTCTGATGGATGATGAAGTCGGCCATTCTCCAAACGGTTGAACTGGAGTACAGACTGAATCTTGTGGTTGGTAAACACCCGCATTGAACACAGCTGGCTCGGGGGGAGGAAGGCACTCCCCACCCCCAGTCCAGGAAATATCACTGCTCAATAGATATGCTATTATATTCACTCATTGAGACCATATGTATTGCTTAGGGGATGACAGTAATTATGGCAAACCCTCCTCTTTTTTTTGAAAGAAAAGTACATACAATGCAATACTTTGGCAACCTCTAATTAAAAGCCATCTTAAAATGACTAGTGCTAAGTCTGACACAATTGTGTAAGGAAGCTGTTTAAAAACTTTTAACATGACAAATATTTTCCCCCTAAGATGACTATAGGTTAGGAAATAATAGCTTGTGTTTAGCTGATATTTTCAGATGTACCTTTCAGTAAACACTAGATTTATCAAGGAATGGAATAAAGAAAATAACTGTGTTTTCACGTGGTTATTGTATAAGTCTTTCAGATTTCCCCAAAATATTTATTTTTATTTATTTTATTTATATCCTGCCTATCTAGTCAGCTCAGGACCACTCTAGGCGGCTATTAATTAAAGAACTCATAAGATGTCAGAAATGAAAATTTCACATTTGTTAACTGATCTACAATGAATAACATTAAGTAAGGTATTTAATTGCTAAGAAATGAAGGTTAAAGTCCAATACTTACTTACCCAGGAGGAAGTTCCACTGAACTCAGTAGTGCTTAGTTATGAGTAGGCTTGTCTACAATTGCACTATAAGAACTGGGAACCAACTTTCTGCATTCCATTCATATACGCACTATTCACCTCTATTCACTCTTGAAACATGAGCATGTGAGTAGAACCTGTTTTTAACTAAAATAAAATGCCATTTCTTTTGCTTCTTTCACAGAAACAGTTGCAGTGTTTCGTTTAATATTTAAAACAAAATTTGAAAATAATGTTGGCTGAGGTATGATAAACTTGAGAAAATAAAGAAACAAAGTATCTTGGTTTAGCTAAGTGGCAGAAAAAAGAGTGACTGAGGAAAAATGGCCAATATAGGGAAACTTGTGAAATTTGAGGAAATGTTAATGTAAAAGCAAAGTGTAGAAGAAAATAAAACACTGAAAGATAAAGTAAAATTCATAAAATATTAATTGAAGCAGAGGATCAACAGGACCCACTGAAAGTTTTATGGGAATATGATAGGAGGGAAGCTATAAGGACTGAGAGATGGGGCAAAATATGGGATATAATATAGTGAAATCTATGCCTATAAGGATTAAAGAGAACTTTTGCAAAATTGTGTGGTGATCATATCTAACTCCAGAGAAGTTAAGTCAAATAAATGAGAACTATTCTATGTTGTGTAGGAGAGGATGAAAAAAAAACCCTGGTGCTTATTTACATATGTAGTGAGAATGTGAGAGCATGATGAAATTCTGGTAAATGGTATTCATGGAAATAAAAGAAATAACCAAGCAAAATGTAAAAGTATGTCCTAAAACAGGTAAAGGTTCCCCTTGACATTTTTAGTCCAGTCGTGTCTGACTCTAGGGGGTGGTGCTCATCCCATTTTTCAAGCCGTAGAGCCAGCGCTTGTCCGAAGACAGTTTCCGTTGTCACGTGGCCAGTGTGACTAGGGAACCCCATTTTACCTTCCCACCAAGGTGGTACCTATTTATCTACTCACATTTGCATGCTTTCGAACTGCTAGGTTGGTGAGGAGCTGGGACAAAGTGATGGGAGCTCACTCCGTCGCGTGGATTCGATCTTACAACTGCTGGTCTTCTAACCCTGCAGCAGAGGCTTCTTGTTAAGGAGGAATATAATTAGGCAACTAGAGAACCAATATGAAATTTAATAACAGCAGCTAGATTAGTGACAGCTAAGTACTGGAAAATAAAACATGATTTTCATCTAAGCGAATGGCATAAAGAAGTATGGAACATAGCTATTAAGATAAATTAATGTGTAATATTTAGGTAAATAAATTGCTAAAGTCATACTTTTACAGATATTTGGCTAGACATTATTGATAACGTATTAGTAAAGGGAAAGGGAAGTGCACCATCACAAGGAACACTATAATTCTCCTTGAACGAAACTGAATTGGTTTTATTTCCAATGTCCCGGAGAGGGCACACATTGTTATAATTTTTGAAGTCTTGTGTATAAAATTGTGTCTTACTTGTTTTTTCTGGTTTTTTTTTAAATCCTTAAATTTGGATAGTGTAGTCTAATTTATGTTTATTACTGTATTCTTCCGTGTATAAAATGACACTTTTTCCTTAAATAATGTGAGAAAAAAATGAGGCTCATTTTATACATGGAAGATAGCTCTCTACCACTGCCTTCTCAAAAGGCAAGGAAAAGCAGCAGTCACTTTGACAGCCGCTTGCCTTGCCTTTTGCCAAGGCACAGGTTTAGCAAAAAATGGGCCTTTTGATCCCTCCTTTTTCTAATTTGAGGTTGGGGGGGGGTCATCTTATACTTTGGGTCGTCTTATAAACAGAAAAATACGGTAATTTAATTTCTTTAAAAGCAAGAGAAACACTGTAGTAACACTTGTGGGCTTGTGCTGCAACATACTGTCAAATATAATGTTAATTCTCCCACAGTCCTTCTGCCTGCTTCTCTGAGAGGCATTCCTGCAAGAAAGTCAAAGGAGCAATTGTCTGAGCTTTTCAAAGCCAAAAGCAGAAATAGATAACCTAATCCATTTAAGATTTAAGAGCAGTGAGGTATCCATGTTTCCTTGAGATGTCTGAATATCTCTATTTCAGTGCCCAATAATCACTTTGTTAAAAATTCTTTTATGACTGCCAGATATCAACTTCCATTCCCGGCCACTTTACACTGCAGTCTCTCCAGAGGGCTGACATGCCTTTTCAAATGGGATGATTGTGCTCTGCTCTGTAATGAATCTTTCTTCCCACACTGTATTGAGATGCACAGGGGGTATCTTTGTTCCTTCAAGGGAGATGGCAGCAAGTGTTCTTCAAATTGGGATGTTATTCCATAATGTGGCCCAATATGAAAGATTCACCAGGTGCTGGTAATTAGACTATTAGTGAATTTCGTACAATAGATGCCTTTTTGGCTTCACAGCTCTGAAACCACTTCCAGCCATCATTTGAAGCTTTCTATAGTGAAAGATCTAATGATGTAAGAAATCTGCCTATATTAAGCCTTTTCTTTGGCCTGTGTTGAACATTTTGCATGTATCCTGCTTGTTGGGATTGAGATATTAATAATACTTAGGAAACCAGTTTCCTTTCCAAAGAGGTAGGTAATAAAATCAAATTTAAGACTGTGGTAGCTTTAGGCCCTTCCCCCCCCCCAAAAAATCCAAGTTATTGGCGTAGTTTCAGGATTCACACTCGTTTTTTTACCACTTCTGGTGGAGTTTTTAAAGCTTCAGGTGAACTGCAAGGCATTATGAGATGGCAGGTTTTTGACAGGCCCCCTCTAGAGAGCTTAATGAACAGAGAAACTACTATCCCCTAAGGCTCTGCAGTTCTCATGGACCTTAAGAGAGCTCAAGCTGTGTCCTTCTCAGCAAAGAACAGATGTGCATCCTCAAACCCCTGTAAGAACTTGGATTTATTTATTTATTTTGGCTAAAGCTACTACAATTCTAGCTGGTGGAATTCCTGCTGAATTTTGGTAGCTGTAGTGAGGGGGGGGAAATCACAAAGTCCCATGCTTAATGTTCATTTCTTGAGTCTAATTCAAGTCCTCTGATTCTCTTGGCCCCTGCCAGGTTGGGCAAAATGACACAAGAGAAAGGCAGAGACAAACCAAGGCATGTCCAGATAAGTAGCACCCCATTCCCTAAGATTCCACCGGTAGTGGTTTTAACGTTACAGATGTAGGATAGGCAAGGGTTGAGAGAGGGGCTGGCTCTGTTTCAGGGCTAACTGACTCCAGAAACAGGCACAAGGAGAATCCAGGAAAATTATCTATAACACCCTGCTAATTAGGTAACAGGCCATTACGTTAAACCTGAGAAAGGGTCCCAGTGAGGAGCTTTTTCTTCCCAGTCCCTTTTGCCATAAGAGCCAGGCTCTGAGCTAATCAGTCACAAAAACTAATGAATCATAAGAATGATAATGAATCATAAGAATGCCTCATTGTTCAAGATGGCACCATGGGCCCAAATTCACATACCCACAATATCTTTCTGCAATACTTTCCCTCATTCCTAAATCTTTGGGACAATGAGGGAATATGGGCACAGCACATGCAACATGATGAGCCAGTAAACTCTGGTGCCAGCTGAGGATGGTTGGAGATGGAGCCCAGGCTTTAAAGCAGCTGCACCTGCAAAAATCAGAATTTTCTCTCTCCCTACAGCTTTTATCCTGCAATCTGTCTCCCATCTGGAGACCTCGGGAAACATAGCAATTCCTTGAAATTTCAGCCCACTGGCATGAGACCTGGAAACACAATCCCCAGCTGATGAATCACATAGTTTCTAAAAACATTCCATCATTTTTTTTAGCAAAAGCAGAATATAACTAGTTCTGATGAATCACAGGCAATCAGTTCTATGGAACTAGAAAAAATGGAACTATCTAAATATATAAACCCAATTTCCACATCAGAACTCTTCATCCAACTCCACAGAAACCTATATTTGACAGTAAAATATATATCTTTTTAAAAGTATGGTTTGGAGCCTTGACAATACATATACTGGAGCCTTGGCTATATATATTGCCAAGGATTCAAACAATACTTTGAAAAAGAGACCAAATTATATTTGGTGAAGGCTGGACATTTAAAAGATGGGTGCTAGGAAAGAAGAGAAGAAAGGAGATGGCCAATTGAGAATAACAAACTGCAAGAGAAACTATATCAATTCTCCCAGATGTCATCTTCATCCAAAATATTTCATTTCAGCTATCTCTGTACATCTAGCTCAATGAAGTACTGTAAGTACCTGACTGTGGAGCCAGATGTTGGCTAAGTTCAGTTCCCCACTGTGCACCCCAGAGGAGCCACTCTGTGTGGCCTTGGCCAAGCCACAGTTCCAGGGTACCACCAGAAGACTGGAATGGTAAATCACTTCTGAGTACCCTTTACCTAGAAAACCATGAGAAACTACAGTATGGCCATAAGTCAGAATTGATTCGATGGGGGAAAATATCTATGCTATCCAAGTCACTGGAGATCCTTCTTAGAGGGTCATGACCTGCTGAGGCATAAAATCCCTGGCCAGCATTCATGCTCTGGCATGGGCAGAGTGTAACAACCTACCCGCATTGGTCCACACAATATCCTGCCTGTCACTGTGCATGTGGAGTCCACCTTCTTGATATGTCACATTCTAGGTAGACTTAATGAGAGACAGATAGAGAGCTGTGAAAATTAGAAAAGGAAAGGCCACGGGCCCAGTATTACACATGGAAGCGCTTATCATGAGGTTATAGACTTACTTAAGGTCTTTTAGTTGATGATACAGACCTGCTTAAAGTCTATTGAATGACTTTTCCTAATGATAAGACAGGTGCTAAGGAGAGATGGGGGTATTCATATTCAGCTAGCCACTCCTGGCAGGAGGCGGGAGGACAAACTTTGCTGCAAGGTTGAAGAGTGGCTCACAGATCACGATCTGCAGAGCCATTGGAAGAATCGCGATGTCTGCGGCAGTGGCAGATTGGTGAGTGGACCGTCTGTCGCCATGGGGCTGTACCCTCGTTATCACCACCTGTGCAGGGATATTCATATTCGTATACGAATACCCCCATCTCTAGTGCCAAGCTTTCTACTAATGCCAATCTTTTTATCTACACCAGCAGGGAAGGACCACAGCTGTGCCAGGCCTCAAAAGAAAAACTAGAATGGAGTGGTAGACAAGCAACTGATTTATACTTGGAGAATAAGTTATAAATTGAGAGAAAGGGATGTGGGAATATTTATTTATTTATTCATTTATTCATTTATTCATTCATTCATTCACCGCCCATCTAGAACAAAGTCTACTCTGGGTAGCTAACAATAATGCATAAAACTAAAAACAATATAATAAAATAAAGACAACAGTAATAATATAATTCAAGATGGCAAAAGTAATTAGGTGATGATAGGAGGGAAAACCTGCCTAAAGAGCCAGGTTTTAAGTTTGTTCTTTAAAACACCCAGCGAGGGAGCCAGGCAGATCTCTGCGGGCAGACTGTTTCAAAGGCGAGGGGCCACTGCCGAGAATCTGTTGTGAAACCTCTTTCAATAATTTTCTACAAAGTAATACAGCATATGTCCACTGTGCATTTCTCTAACTTATCCTCCTTGCATTTACAGTATCTTGCTTATCCTCCATGTAGTTATCTAGCACTTAAAATTTGTGGCCATCACATTTAATTATTTTATGTTATCCTCCCACAAATGAGTCTAATCCTTGAAGCACCAAAATGTTGAAGGCTTCCATGGGATGATGGAGTAAAGGGGAAGGTTTGTGGCAAGGGTTAGGACCTCTAATGCTGCTGTTACTGGACCACCAAACAAACACAAATAAGAAAGAATGAAGTGGCTATCTTCTTGAGAGAAGCAGAGCAAGCTTTTACCATGTGGCTTGCTCTGCTTCCCTCAAGAAGGAGCTTGAGTGAGGGTCTAGCTGAATATCAGTTTCACTAGAATGCTAAATACTCATAATATACCCAGAAATTAGATATACAGTACCTGGGAGGATATTATGTACATCTTCTGAATATGAAGGTCTGTAGCTGTGAAAGACAGCTACCCTTCAAATTTAAAAACACATGTGATATTACTGTTTCAGTTACAGAAATGCACTTTCATTTTACAAAATGTTCCAAAAAATTTTTTATGAAGCAGCGGTGTACATTCTTATTTATTAAAACAAACGTATAAAATATTCAGAAGTTCAGATGAAAAAAGTTATGCTCTTTACAAGCTTTTTAATAGTATGCAATTAAGGAGGTTGTGCAATGAATTGTAATTGCTGATCATTATGGTATGGATAAAGAGGATTTGACACATTTTAACATGGCAAAGGAATTGCCCATAAAAGGAAGGAATTCAGGGAAGAGAACAAGATATGTATATAGTCCTGAATATCCTTAGTGAGTAAGTTAAAAAGTGAAGTTAGATTTGTCGTCTGTCTACGACAAATGTCCCTGCATTGTTTGTGCTCACTTAACTTGCTTCAATTCCTGGGGCATACGAGTCTGTCATTCATTGCTTTTATCAATGGTTCAAATCTGGATTAGAAATGGACATGAACATCTGGTTCGGAATAGTTTCCCAGCCAAATAGCCCCACCCCACATCCTCCAGGTGCTGTTGCTGATTGGGCACCCACTGGAGGGAATGGGGTACCAAACCATGGATGAGTTCTTCAGCTAGGGAACAAACTGTGCTGAACTGCCAAACCAACAGTGTTTGCCCATATCTTATCTGAATAATTTTGTAAAAGAGTTTTTCTTTGCCATCTTCTTCAAACAATGTCTCTAGACAGTCACTATTGACAAAATTAACTGTGAATATTTGGCATGCCCATCATTTTCTTAAATTGTTCCCTACTGTAACCTATTTTTCAAGCCCCTTTTAACGTGAAATGCCTATGAAAGAAATTGAGATAAAATCAAGGCTTAAATGAGCTGTAACTCAGAGAAGGATGGATTCTCTCTTAATGTAGACAGAACAGGGTGAGGAAGGAGGCAGGTTTTCAATTCTGTGCTGAGAATCAGAGAGAAAAGGGGTACCAGGAAGAGGTTTTTGCTCATCACTGGTTACTTGGCAGTTTCATTAAGGGACCCAAAGCAAAAACCAAAAGGCATGCTTTTAAAATCCTGATGATACCACTTAAATCATGACTGATCCATTTAAAAAAAGCAATAACAGAGTCAAACCGTTTAATAAACCATCAACTCAGAGAAGATAACTAGCATATCTTTATTTTTGTTTTTTAACCTTAATCAATCAAAACTAATGTCTATTCAGTTCATTAATCAACAGACAATTTGCTTCATTTGCCATATGCTTCCTAATCCTGCAGAGTTTAACAATTTATACACATAAATTAATGTTCTGTTATAGAGGGGTTTTTTTTGTTTTTGTTTTTTTTTTGCAACCAGCAAGCACAAAGAAATTCCTCATAAACATTATACCCACCAAAGAAGACTGGACCATCATCTCCTCCATCACATTGTTGTTAATGAAAGGAGAACATGATAGCCTAGCTGGGTAATTTCCATAGAAGTAACTATTTTTTAAATAAACATTACTGTCCTCAAATCTATATTGGTAAACTTGTTCTCTCTGTCTGAATTTTGTTATGTTTGTTATATATTTGATACTAACTGAAAAAAATAAGATTTTAAAGTTACATTTGCACACACACCTCTCAAACCAAACCAAACCAAAGTGTGAAATTACCAAGAATTACTTTGTCAAGTGCTAAGCCTGAGCTATCTCTGGAGGCAAAAATGTTGACACCGAGACTGTGCTGCCTTGGGCACATTCTCTGGAAAAGATAATGATGCTGGGGAAACTGGTAGGTAGCAGGAGAAGAACAAGTCCAAATACAAGATGGACTGACTCCCTAAAGGAAGCCATAGGTTTGAGTCTACAAGAGTTATGCAATGCTGTTAAGGAGAGGACATTTTTGAGATCACCATAAATTGGAGGGAACTTGGCTTCACATAACAACAACAAACATGATGCAAGGTTTGCAGGTATCTCAAGCACATATGCTAACAACCTTCATAATTTCTGTGATAATTTATTGGTAGAGTGAAGAAAACTATGTACTCAAATGTAACCCAATTTCCTGGTTGATACAGCATCTAAAGCAGGCCTTATTGGCGTTTTACTTCTTCCTCCCCACAGCACGCTAACAAGGGCAAGAAAGCTGCTATTTAAAGAAAACAAAGCAAAATATGCACTTTTCTGAAATCCCACCTACTATTCCTATTGCCCCTTCTTTCTGACTGAATATCAACTGGAATATCACATAGTGGCAGATTAAGCAAGAGAATGTCATGATGTATCACAGAATGGGACAAGAGATGTTCTCTAGAATTTAGAATTCCCCAAGTGAAATTCAATCAGTGTTTCAAGTGTAGGGTTTTATGTGATAATTTAAAATCAGGATGCTTTACACAATTTACATATCACAGGATCTAATAAGCTGTTGAAATTGAAACTATTGGATATCATTGGACATCAGCTATCAAATGCTAAACACCATTACAAGTAAATCATAAAATGTTATGAAGAACCAAGTGGTGCATACTGAATATTGAAATAAAATATCATTTGATGACAATGATTAAATAGCTGATGTCTGGCAGAATACTTGTACATTCAGAATATTTGACAAGAAAAACAGGAGCAGGAAATTTTGAGGGAACTGAGAGCAAGTGTATTTCATTTTGGAAAGGATTGATGCTGTGGACTGTTAGGAAATTCATTTTCAATCATTCTTATGCCTAGCCATGCTTAGTATAAGTAGCACCATTTTGTATTAGCTTGCCATGTTAGATATTAAGAAATTTACAAGCTCTGACCTTTACAAGAAAAGGACTCTGTTGAATGTGTTGTTGAAAAAAATAAGGAAAACAAGAACAAGATGAAGCAGGAAAGGTTACAGATGAGACAACAAAGAGAGAAGCCTAAGCATAAGATGGAGGGCAGAAGTCAGATGAAGAATGAAGATAAAATCAATGAAACACAACAAGGAGAGTATATGAATGCTAGCACACATCTGTAAATTCTGAAACACATTGTTTGGATATTAACCCGTGTGTACTCCTTATTCTGCAGGAAAAAACAATGAAATAAGAAGTCCTTTTGTAGTGGGTTTCTCTTTTTCTCCCACCTTCTAGGGAATTGGAATTGGCCTACCAAGATGTTCAAGCTGTTGGTTTTATTCAGTGGGACTACTCTGGCATTGTGCCTTCCTCTAAAGCTAACTGATTGCTTTCAGAAATGAAGTGAGTCGAGAAGAGGTCTGTTGGCCAGGTGCAACCCCTTCTGGATTGAGAATACTAAGCCTAGTCAAATAGATTAATCCAACACAAATAGAAAAGCTCTTCACATTTCAACAGCAACAACTAGGGTACATTTTACTATATACTGGACTAAGTGATTTTCCCCCCCTTCATTCTGCAGTATTCTTCCATATTCTCCTAATTGAAGTGCACTGCTTGAAACTAGCAGAACTAGTGCTTCATAGGACACTTTCAAAGGCTCTTGGTCTCCGCCTGAGGCAGAGCTCACCACAAGACGTGACACCCACGGGAAAACAAACCTAATGATGAGTCTCGCAGACAAGTCCCATTGCATGAAGGAAACACACTCCCTGTCCACAGCCCCAGCAGTCAAAACAAATCTTTCCCAGGAGAAAGGTAAGATGTAATAGCTGAAGGATAGTAAAACAGAAAATGGTGTATTAAAAAAACTGGGGAAAAAAACCCAAACACTAGCTCTTTAACGGTCTGGACTACTCAAGTAAATTGGTGGCTAAATACTACTGTAATAATATATCTAAGGTAGCCTTTGATGACAATGTGCAAAGTAAGAGTGGTTGGATTGTCTTTCAAATGAAACATTCAGAAATATAATGAGGAATATATAACTTAATATACTTAACAGGATGCACAAATGTCAGAACAAAGAACTGTTGGAAGTATATTGCAAGAAAATTTCCAACAGTTGTGCAAGGGGTCCCTGAACAAAGCCAGGATGAAATCGGAGTAACTGATACTTCTCTTATCCTTTACAGCCTTCTCTACCCTGCAGCAGGCTTCACATCAAAACAATACATTAGGACTGACTTAATGTAATCCTTAATTGAAGGAGGTCTCTAACACATTTGCCATACGGACACCCAACGCCAAGGCTTCAGTGCCAGGGAATGCCCTTTGCTTGCCCCCTAGTCGACCTCATATATCAAGAACTTATCCTTATCAGCTGCACCATCTTGACTAGGTAATATTATTTATTTTGCCACAGGGCACATTAAAATGCTTTTTAAATTATGTATCACTCATTCCCTGACAGTCCTAGTCCCTCAACTGACTAATTTTCTTCCCAGGGAACGGAAGTTTCTGCTTCAGGAGCTAGAAATCACGTATTCCATCTCTAGGATGCAACGTGAAGCTTAGAGGCTGCAAGAAGTGAATTCAGAAATGTTTCAGTCTCTTGGATTTATAGGTATTCCATAGATGTCTTGGAGATGTCTCATTGATGAGGAACTCCTAATTCATCACTAACATGGTTGAATACTCATGTATTGAAACCCAGAATTTTAATAGCTAATAGCATTCACAGTCCTGAGCCAACATGGACAACTGTTACAGTGCCTGTTACAATCACCTTTTTAAACAACAACACAAAAACTCTCAAACTTTCTCCAGATCAAACATGAAGAAACTTGTAAATGTTGCTAATTTCTTCTTGAAAATGATGTGACATTTTGCTCCATTGACAGCATAAAACCCAAAGTGTGTACACTATAACTCTTCCTACTCTATGTACTGAGTATGCAATTAAATTAAATGCATGGAGGTAGCAGGCACAGTGGCTAGAGTCCTATCAGTGGAGTTGCAAAGTTATAAAAGCTGGTGATGTCCTCAGCCATGTACATTAATCCTTAATTTAAAGTTTCTTATCCCACCCCATAGGTCCAAGGCTCCCTAGCGATTTCTTTTGAAAGGAAAACTTTAAAAAAGCAGAGGGAACCTTTAATGTCTGAAAACTGCTGGCACCAACCCCAGTGCAAGCAGCAGGACCGGCAGTGATATTTTTCAGATGTTAAAGAATTCCCCAAAAGGCTTCCTGAGGTCAAAAGCAATCCCTGGGGAGGGAAGAGGAAACTTTCAATTAAAGAACAACATCTCTGACTAGTGAACATCATTCGCTCTTACAACTGTGAAGCCAGTAGCTCTTCACCCTCCACCCTCTTTTACCATACTTTAGAGGAAAACTGGATCTTTAGATTCAACCTCACATTACTCTTTGCTGAGTCAGACCATGGTCCAGGTAAAGGGTGTGATCAGACAGTGAAATAGCTTGCATTTCAGACCACTTGTGGTCTGGTGCAAGCTATTCCCTGGCAACCACAATAGTGATCCAGCCCAAACCCAATGTATGCCCAAAATGGATTTCTTTTTTCTTCTCTCTCTCTCTCTCTCTCTCAATTCCTTCCTTCCTTCCTTCCTTCCTTCCTTCCTTCCTTCCTTCCTTCCTTCCTTCCTTCCTTCCTTCCTTCCTTCCTTCCTTCCTTCCTTCCTTCCTTCCTTCCTTCCGTCCGTCCGTCCGTCCGTCCGTCCGTCCGTCCGTCCGTCCAGCAGTACAGCTATTCTTTTTGGGGGGCTAGTCTAGATCCACGTAGAGCAGGAACTGGCAAGCCACCCAAGTATCTTTGCCAAGAAGATACAAAAGGCTAGAAGAGGAGATGGCAAGAATAAACATTGACATGCTGGGTGTCAGTGAACTAAAATGGACGGGAATGGGTGAATTAAGTTCAGACGATTACCATATCTACTATTGTGAGCAAGAATCCTGTAGAAGAAATGGAGTAGCCCTCATAGTCAACAAAAGAGTGGGAAAAGCTGTATTGGGATACAATCTCAAAAAGGATAGAATGATTTCAATACAAATCCCAGGCAGACCTTTCAACATCACAGTAATCCAGGTTTATGCACCACCCACCAGTGCTGAAGAGACCGAAATTGTCCGTACAACACCTTCTAGAAGTTACACCAAAGAAAGATGTTCTTCTCATTATAGGGTGTTGGAATGCTAAAGTATGGAGCCAAGAGATAAAAGGAACAAAAGGGAAGTTTGGCCTTGGAGTTCAGAACGAAGCAGAGCAAAGGCTAATAGAGTTTTGTCAAGAGAACAAGCTGGTCGTCACAAACACTCTTTTCCAACAACACAAGAAGTGACTCTACACATGGACATCACCAGATGGGCAATACTGTAATCAGATTGATTATATTCTCTGCAGCCAAAGATGGAGAAGCTCTATACAGTCAGCAAAAACAAGACCTGGAGCTGATTGTGGCCCTGATCATCAGCTTCTTCTAGCAAAACTCAAGCCTAAACTGAAGAAAGTAGGAAAAACCACTGGGCTAGTCAGGTATAATCTAAACCAAATCCCTTATGAATACACAGTGGAAGTGAAGAACAGATTTAAGGAACTATATTTGGTGGATAGAGTGCCTGAAGAACTATGGATGGAGGCTCCTGCCCTCTGAAGATGACGGCCACAGAGACTGGCAAAACGTTAGGAAGAAAACCCTCCAGAGCACGGCCAAACAGCCCAAAAAACCTACAACAACCAACTTTTTCCATTACTTTCTCAAAATGCCAGGGATCAGGCCTCAGGCTCTTCCACACACCTAGCACATGCATCAGTAATCTTAACTTGCCCTTATCCTAAAAATTCTGATGGGGAGGGAAAGGATCCTGACAATCTCTTGGAATGCCTTTTTCATGTATCTTTAATAGCTGCAATCCCTTTGCAGTCTATCCTTCAGAAATATTTATTGCATTTTAAAAACACACTATTTTTACTAAACAACTCTTGACTTTAAAATGTTCTGAACGAAGCTAGGAAGAGTACGTTTGCGTAATCCAGGTACACAAAGCATTGCATAACCTGTGCAAGGCCAGAAAAGCACTTGTTCAAACTACATGCCTTTCATTTTCCCTTCCCATGGGAAGTTCCAAATATAAACTTCAAAACCAAAGCAAGTTCCTTACAAGGCCAGACATCCCACACAGCCACAGAGAGAGAGAGAGAGAGAGAGAGAGAGAGAGAGAGAGAGAGAGGAGAGAGAAAGAAGCAAGAGGGAGGAGACCAAGGGAAAGCTAGCCCATGTAGTAAGTTTATACCACAAAAAACAGACCCCAGCTATCCACCATTAACAGGATGAGACAAACTGGTAAATAATGCTATCTGTCCCCTTCAAATTCAAATCAACTTCCTCAAAAAGCTAATTGCACTTTCTCAATATGAGCCACCTGTCTTTTAGTTTTTCCTGGAATGGCAGTTCATTTCCACACACTAGATCCTGCAGAAGTAGAAAGTATGAAATCCGTGTACCAGCTGAACTTCCCTAGCCTGAATCAAAAGCCCAAGTACCACTACACAAAAACATTCAATGATTGGAAGCCCGAGCTAAAAAAAGAGTAAGAGGTAAGTCTAGGGCTCAGTTATTTATTTCAAAGTTGTCTGCTTAGTAATGCTTGGCTTGCACTACATGTGCCCAGAAAAACATGGCCACATATTGACAGTGTATATGCAATGTGCAAGTCTACATATGGCAAGATAATATGGCAAAATCAACAGTCCTCTCTTAACGTGTAATTATCTATACTAACGTTTTCACCTCCTGGCAGAAGAAATGGTGCATTTGCTAATGAAACACATGGTTGTTTCTCTTTTGCTATAAAGCAAGGGAAGTGCATAGAATAAGATGCTCCTGTTGTATTCCGTCCTCTGCAATGTCCAGTGCCACTTTCGGTAGGAGGAGGGGAGCAAGTATTTCAAATCCTCAGATTCTAACACAGTGATTAAGGGGAAAAACACATTTGGGTAGCCAGATGACTGACTGTACACAGCTCTACAAATTGTACCGCTCAGAATCTCTGACCTCAGGTCAAGACTTCACATGTCTGATTCAGAACAGAATGTGTCAGAACTGGCTTCTGGACGATAACAGTCCATTTTGCTCTTCAACTGAAACGACTACATTCTGTAAGGTAGCAACTTTATCACTGCAGTGTAGTGCAACCTACATACAGTTTCTTGGTTATTCTTGACTGAATGATTTTCCTAGACTTCAAGGACAGAGACTGTAGATACTTTCCCAAGTACAATGCAGTGGGGAAAATATGGAGAAGATCTGAATTTGGGGGAAATGAAGTGTCTCGAATACATAAGGGAGTCACTCAGCTGAAATAAAGAAATTAACATTTCAGGTATGCTCTAATGCAGTAGTTCTCAGTCCACGGTACATGTAACACTTATGAGGCAGAGAAGGAAGTTCTTTAGATAGGGCACAAGCTTTTTATAACAATCAGTAAGAAATCCCTCTTGAAAGTATGATGTGCTGTCTCCTACTAACCTTGCCTGCCATGGACTGTCCATCTGTGACCTTTTGACATGTTACTATTAGCTTTCAATGCTCAGGCCAGGTTGCTAATGTAACAGATGGCTTTAAAGTGTATAGAGTTGGAATCCCTGTGGTGACATGGGAATAAAGTAAGGCCCACCCCATCCCACCCAGAGGTATGGTAGACATTAATAAATTCATCATGACAGTCTGCAGAACTACAGGCATACCTTGGTTTACGAAATTAATGCGTTCTCCAGGATGTTTCGTAATGCAAAAAATTTGCAAACCAAAATGTGGTTTCCCACAGGAATGCATGCACAGCGGTGGTGCTATAAATCTTCCAGGCGCATTACAAACTTGCTTCATGTTGCAGAAAAAAATCGAAAACTGAGGCATTATTTTCAATGGATTTTTGTTCATAAACCAAAAATTACGTTAACCGAGGCGTTTGTAAACTGAGGTATGATTTGTGAATCCATCCAAGTGAACATGCTTACAGTGCTTCCATGATTGTGAACTTTATAAGAAGAAAGGCCTTCTTATGTTGAAACACTGTAGGCATGTTTACCTGAACATGCTTATAGCTCTGTCGTGAACACCCAAAGAACTGCCTTCTGGGTCCAGCTTGGTGAAACGGTGAGACTTACATGAGTGATCGCATTCCTCACCACAACTACCAGCCTACACACTTTGAGTTTTAAGATGGAAACAGAGCCTCATTTTCTGTCCTAATCCCTTGCCATGCCAACTTTCTGTAAACGATTAGTGTAATGCAATGGCAGGGTGTTTGTAGGTATGCAAGTGTACATTTTGAAAAAGGTGGATTTTGTTTTTATCATGGTAGTGTTCAGCTTCTCTGATACAGAAATGGGGACAGGTGAGGTATAACATACAAAAGACTGAAAAGCAAGGCCCTTGTGTATATATATATATATATATATATATATATATATATATATATATATATATATATATATATATATATATATATATATATATATATATATATATATATATATATATACACAACCACAATTTGAGTTAAAAGGAAAAACTGTATGTATAGATGCAGAAATAAAATGTACTTTGTATACCAATGGCAACATGACCATTTGGGCAGGTCCTCTTTGCACTCTGAAATTTCAGACAGCCCATGTTGACACAGCCAGCTTCCCCCTTCTGTCCACCCCCCCAGTCCCCACACACTTGCCTGGCAGTCTTAAGTAGCACATTTTAACAAAGTCTGCCTTCTTTTGACACCCCATTCCACTCGGTTAGCATCATCATCAGTCATATCTGTCATTCCTTTATAAGCTTGCAATAAATCAAGAAACTGACAATATACCAACTACTTTCATTTTCACTGAACAGCACAATCATAGTGCACAGGAATGAGATCAGTAGGACTTTTTGCATGCTTCCTGAGAAATGGGTGTCTTGGAACAAAACTGTATATGGAAACAGGACTATAGTGTTGTCATTCAAGACAAGAACCTGTCAAATTATTTTTCTAGCTAGCAGCACAGTTTCATCTTCTGAGCTGCAGTGCTTCTCCTGAAGCTTGGTGGAAGCTCTTCCTTTTCACCAACTTTAAAAGAACCCCGAAGATGCCAGGATTGAGTCTGGGGCCTTTGGCATGCCAACTAAGTTTTCTGTCAGTAAGCTGAGGTCTCTCCTCTTCTGGAGAAGAAAATAATGTAGAAATTTGAGTTCCATGCAGAAATTCTGTTTTTCTACTTTACCTATGAGCTTCTTTCCCAAAGAGTAACATAATTCACTGCACACATTTACTTCTATTCATTACTTATTTGGGATGAATGCACAATCAAAAATGGATCTGCATGTACATCTTGGGGGTGTGATCCAGGAGTAAACGAACAAATAATGTACAAGCAAAAGGGCAACCTGACTAAGTCTGGAGTCCAGTACTATTTTAGTGATAGTATTCCAAAGTATTGAATTAACTTGGACTTACTTTCCAGAACACATGCATTGAAATAGCTCTGTCAGCTGGGATTGTATGGAAGCAGTGGTGGTGAAGCAAGATTTCCTCACATTCACCTTTGCCACAATGGGCTCTTGATTGCATTCAGTGATATTTACTGCCGGAGTTTCACGGTTTGGGCTCAAATCATTGACCATTTGTTCCTGGCTGCCAGCTCCTCAGAATAACAAGGAGCTGAGTTGAGGTACCATCTTGCTTTCCCCCTCAATTTATATATAGTGTTTATCCGAGCACCCGTTTAGTGAGCTGATCAAATTTTACCCAGTAGTTTGGACATCCAGGACTCTAATCCCAGCTACATTGTGAAGCACTTTCCTGACTTGTGGAGAAACATCTTAGAAGGTCCAAGTACTTAGGCTGCTTGGTCACTCTCTAGACTGCAGCCACTGCATACCATCGTAAACTTCAAAGATATTTAAAAAATGTTAAAGCAGAATAAAAATTGCTTTAAAATACGTATCAGGGCAGTTTGGAGAAGAAGACCTGTTCCCTACTGTTTTAATGCTTATTTCTTCCTGTGTTGATGAAAATATTTAGTTGATATACTACTGAGCAGAACATCAGTACTATTGAAAGATATCTTGTTTTCCAAGTGAATGAAACAGGTTCTGTGGGGAGGTCTTCTCAGAATCCTGCCTGGGGAATTCTTGAAGTCTAAAAGAAAACAGCAACAGCAAGAAGCAGGATAGCTCAGTGGTTTAGATATCTGGTTGCAGACCTAGGGGTCGATTCCCCTACGTATGTGGCTCCTTGAGAGACACTGGATTTGATAACATGTAGGGCCCCTCTGCAATTCTAAGATGTTGGTGATGAAATTGCTTACCCCAATGGCCTTATACAGGAAGTAGCAAGGAGATTTAATTGAGGGGGAGGAGGGGTTTTGCTAATTGACAGCTCTATCTTGCAACGTAAAGCAAGACTCTCAATTGCACTCATAGTCACAGTGGTTGTAGCAAGGGATTGTCTGCTGTCACTGAAATTATGTATTTAATTATCTCCCACAGCTCTGCATTGGACAGGTTTGTGAGCATTGATTGTCCTTTGAGTTTGGTCTCTGAGTCTCTCTGTCTTCATTTCCCTATATTTTGTCTTGCTAATTAGAGTAGTTTACTGTTATCTTGTTTGCTGTTCTTGAACATTTTAGTAGGAATCTCTGTATTGTTTATGAGAGAGAGAGAGAGAGAGAGAGAGAGAGAGAGAGAGAGAGAGAGAGAGAGAGTGAGTGTGACTCTTTTAGATATTGAAATATGTTCTCTTCCTCTTCACACACCCCCAGCTCTAGATGTTTTCATATGTCTGGTTTTCTTTTTCAGTGTAATTTGTTTTTAAAATGTATTTATCTCCTTTACTGCTGCTTCTGTCTGTGTTTCTGTAAACAAGCAAAACTATTTTGTTCACATTTTTAGAGCAAAACATCATCATATTGTCATTACTACTACTTGTGCTGCTGCTATTATACTGCATATTTATTTTGCCTGAGTTAGCACTATTGTTTTACTTTCCATTTCTCTTCATTCAGCAAAACACTGAATTTAATTCCCATTGTGTCACCTACTAGTTACATTAATATATCATTTGCCGGTTACTATTATTACCAGAATATCTGTCCATTAGTTTAACTCAATCAGTGATGAGCTCTCTCTGAAAAAAAATAATACAAATACACATGGTAGAGGGAGGCAGATTGATTTCCACCAAGGTGTGCTGTACTTCAGCTCTCATCGTTACATCAGATGGTCTTAAGCTATGTTGTTTGATGAAGTACAATTCTGAATGTTGGGGTTGCTTTTAGGGGATCAACCTAGAAGAGTGTTCTGATTAGACCTAGATAGTGCCTGCAGCTCTGCTCTACCACACTGCCTACCCATTTGACCACTTCTGACAACCTCTGCTACTTGCCTTGTGCTCATTCAGTGCCAATCAAGATGCCTCTCAATTAAATGCTACCATCATTGACTATTTCATGTTTTCTTTGTTGAATGATACTTTTTGGGGCTCTAGCGTGGTGCCACCTAGTAAGGGAATAACACTCAAGTAGAAATACCTGCAGTTATCTTTGATTTTGCTGTGCCTTTTACACTGCCCACCCACATATTTCAACCAGGCACTCCTGTCTGCCTACCTACCTAATGTCCATTGCCCAACCCTGCAGTGCAATACTTTGTCCACCCTAAATATTGTTGTTTAATGGTCTGCTGACTGAACACAGGCAGACTTAGCCAACAACAAGGAAGCAGTAGTAGGCTGGAGTGAGGGTAGAGCTAGAATCATCTCTAGAATCAGCTCTTTGTATTTGTATCCCTCCCCCCACAAATGGCCAGTCCACTCACCAGTTGCCATGCAGCGCTTGGATCCTTTGCTGTCATGCCAATCTGGGAAGGATCCCAGCTGGTGCTTCCCTGCCTCCCCATGCAGCCGACCACTCATCAGGTGAGTGAGGAGGCTTCCTGTCCCATCTCCTTGCTGGAGTGGTCAGTTGTATTTTATTTATTTTATTTATTTATTAGATTTATATACCGCCCATCTAGAACGTGTCTACTCTGGGCGGTACTCAATTGCATGGATTGTCATGACTACAAAGGACTCAAACACCAGTGACCAGTGAGGGGACCAGCAAGTTCTGGCGGGAGACAGTGGGCCTCCATGGCACCTGTAGTGCTATGATACATATTTGTATCCCCAGGGATATGAACACGAATCACCCATCAGTTGCTGGGTTGTCGTCTTGTATTTGGCAAATCATGCAGTGTGGCATGCCCTAGCATCTCCCTTTGGGAGCTGGAGAACCATTGCTCCAGATAACGTACATGCAAATAATGAAGGTGATGGACCAGCACTGGAATTGATGATACAATTGGTAAAGACTCCATTTTCATCAAGGCCACCGTAGAAAAGACCCAGAGTGGCATCTCCGACATTAAAGGCAGACTTCAAATATCTGGCTATCCAAAAGCTGATGAATGCCTTTGCCCATCCTATGTTACCATTGGCCAGGCTGGCTAGGGAAGATGAGCTAGCAACAGTTGATACGCCTCAATTTCCCCAACCCTACCCTAACTCTGCTTCAACATGTACAATGAGAAAGTTCATCATGGACTTTTACAGACACTGACAACTGTCTTAACCTTTAAAGTTGAATTTGTATTTCACCAATCATTCTTCTGTCACATCCTGGAACTACCTACATGCAGGCTGTAAGGACTTATGATCAGCCTCCCCTGACCTTCCACCTATCTTCCCACTCCCACCTACAGCTTGCTTTTAACATCTCACCTGATAAAGGGACAATGTTCCCAAAAGCGTGTGCATATTTCAGTGCCTCTAGAAAGCAACTAGCAAATATAACCAAATATAATGAACAAAGATGAATTAGTAACTGGGACATTGAGCTCACTCTGAAAAAAAAAACCCAAACTGCTCAGTTTCCATTGTCCCCCAGGAGTCCTGATTTATTTTTTTTAAAAGAGAAACTTACAAAAAAACATGCATACTTAGTTTATTGGTCTGGGAACCATAATTATTGTTGCAAGGGGGGGGAAAAAGATGTGTTGTGTAATTTTCCATTTCAATTGCACACATTTTCTTTTGTTTCATCATAATGAATATTTCTTTTTTAATTCCACCGTGCAAGCCCATTTTCTACAACTTTAGGAGAAATTACAATCGCACTGGAATATTCAAGGCTATCAAACAGCCTGGTTAGTTTGAACACTGGTTCGTAACAGATTTCCCACAAGGCAAACAAACATGGGAAATAGATGATCATGAAAGCTTTTGGCAGCAACCTTACGTATAGTTTATTAGGAAGGAAACTCTATTGAGTTCCTCAGATTTAGGAAAATAAATCTGAGCACCATCATTCTAGAAAATCTATTAAGTTCAAAATGGATGCACAAGAGGTATAGGCCTGGCCCTACAGATAGGATGGATGAGGCATACTGAGGAGGCAACAGTGTTAGATGTCAAGAAAGAGCAGCAATTTGTTAGCTATTTAATTTGTTGTCATAATGTTTTTCCTAGGGCCATGCAAAGGCCCTCTGCTTCAATTCAGAGTCAAATTTGGCTATTAAAATGCAGTCCCAATTCAATCCAGATAAAAAGGGACTTGATGTGATTTGATGCCGAATCTCAATGTGAATCCAGAATTCAGAAATCCAGACTGACAGTCCTTCCACAGGCATGCTTTAGAAAATCAAAATAGCTGCAACTTTTTTTTTCATACAGTAGCATGAAATTTTCTAGGCACAAAAGAAAGGATTGATTTTCCAAATTTCAGGGTTGTGGTTCAGGAAAATTCACACTAGACACCTTTTAATGTATTTTTCCCCAAAAATACCAAAAGACTTTAAAAAAAAAGCATGTATATACAGCTGAATCTTGCCATTTCATCTTGCGTTTGTCACTGTCTCCCTAGCATTTGGGTCACCTCTTAAAACGTTCTCAAGCCTTCCCGTTGACAAACTGGACCAAAGCGAAGACCATTAAAGAATCAGGGTGGGCAAAGTATTGCACTGAAAAGCGAGACACTGGATACCATGTCTGGTCCTATCAGGGACTGGATGTTTGGGGGATAGTTGACATTTCAGAAATGTTCTTCAGTGATATAAGCAGCACCAGGGGTCATTATTCACTCCAACCCTCAGCCCAGATAATCAGTGGTTGTGCAAAGGTAAAACAAATGGGGTATAATCTCTATTATATTCACAAAATCCTAAATTTCAGAGATTTGCTGTAGAATGAATGGAAAATGCAACGTCTTATCATGTTCTAAATCGAGCTCATATGATAACATTACATAACGATATGTGATTGCATTATGTCCAGTGTCCAGAGGCCTGTTTCCACCTAAGGCAGTAGGATGGGATAAACACCCTTCCCTTATTCAACCATGGCTCCACCATGCATCCTAAAGCCTGCTCTGAATGGCTGCAAAAAACCTCAGGGGCAAATTTTCAGAGGCAGAGAAGGTTAAATCAAACACAATGTTGGCTTTTACCTCCATGTTCAGAAGAAATATTTGTGCAGGACTCTGGATTTTCCTTTCATGCGAAGAGCGATAATTGCTCCATTTCAATGACAAGAGCCCTTCCATGCACCAGAATTCAAATTACCACTGTAATAGTCAGATTAAAGGGAAAAGTCAGAAAATGCTTAGATTGTAACAGTGCAATTCCATTTGAAATGGAATTAGTTGGGATGTGTCACCAGTAGAGGGATTATTTTTTCCCCTTAACAAAGCAGTAGCACAGACTGAATGCAAATCTGTTGCTTATGTGGTTTGTTTTGCTTGTTGCTCAATTACAGCTGAGTTCCTATTAATGACACCCTTCAATTTCATTCAAACAGCGTTCTACATTGTAATGAGATGGTGGACTATCCCTAAACAGAATTCAAGATGGGAAATTCTATCATTAATATTATACAGCTCCTAATGATAGCAAACCATCTCCTGTTCATGGAGCAATAAGCTATCCCATTCAACCTATGGGAGTGTGAAAATTCTCCAGAAATGCAAATTACTGTACCTAATATGATTTTTTAGCAGGGGCAAAATATATTAGTTTAGGGAATGCAGTGAAAGAGAACACCCATCCCTTCAAAAGCAGAGTGCTAAATAAAAGAGTCTGGAGGGGATAATTCTGACAAAAATGACTGCCCAAGTTGTATGTCAGATATTGTCACTTTTCAAAAATAGCTTCACACATTGCTCCCGAACATTACTAGTGCAATCATATTATCCTTGGAAAAAAAAGGCTGACTGAATGCCAGGTAAGTTTTTAAAGAGGAACAGAAGCACATTCAGTTTTAACAGCATCTAGAATTCTCTGATAAAGAGTTAGACAAGATTAACATGAATCTGATAACTGTGAAAGGTCTATCAAAGAGATACCTCAGGAGTGAACAACTGTGCTTTGTTTCTTGTAAGTGATGCTGCTACTACCTCTGGATCTCCTTGAATAACGGTGTTTGGCTGTCCAATATGGAAAAACAGATTACATTTCCTGTCAGATATGGTGGAGCCTGGTAATTCTCAACCCTTATTAGGGAGCAATAAATTGTATCTGGAACAGCTCAATCTCTTTGGATGGCCTGCCGTCTGGAACATAGAGTGCTTCCTGAAAGTCATACAGGCCCATCTTGTGTGTTTATTTGGATATGGGAAATGCTGATTTTTTAAAAAAAAAATGTTGGGTTATCTTAATTAGGAGAGTTTATATTAACAAACTGAAGTGGGGACCTTCTTTCTGTCTGTCCCTTCTCCAACAAGTCACCATTAATGTTTTAAGGGCTGATGGCAGACTAGTTCAGGTTGCACTGTGGCTGGTGATAATTCTAGGACCAAGCTGTCTTTTCCAACCAGCGGCCATGCCAGAAGAAACACAGCACTTCCTCCTATTTTACAAATACTCTGCATTATGAATCCCCAACACATATCCATCCAGGAATGACAAAAGCTGCATCTAGTACTGTTTGAAATACCATAAGCCTTCCTTTTCCAATGGAATTCCCCAGGTCCCAGCCTGAGGTCTGCTGCCAGCACATGACACAGCACATGACACAGAAACATGACACAGCACGACACAGAAACCTCACCTCCTTTTTCCCCATCACAACACTTATAGAGGAGGGCCTGGTTCACCCCCTATCTGTCATCCTTTCTCCACCAGGAGAACAATGTGTCTGAAGAAGAGGAACTCTTGCTTGTGTGCAGGCTTTGCAAGTCATCAAGAAGCAAAGTGTGTTGATAATAATTGCACAGATAAAGAAACAAATAGTTTTTTCAAAGGCTTTCATGGCTGGGATCTGATGGTTGTTGTGGGTTTTTCTTGCTCTTTGGCCGTGTTCTGAATGTTGTTCTTCCTAATGTTTCACCAGCCTCTGTGGCCGGCATCTTCAGAGGACAGGAGTCAGAACGCTGTCTGTGCTCTGTTGCAATTTGTTGCCCCAAGGACTAGTGATAATTGCACACAAAAGACCAGCTAATGACACCTATCAATCACAGTGACAGATCATCTCTCCCCCTTATCACAACAATACATCCATCACCATGATCACCCAATCTCCTGAAAAGGACAAAAGCAGTTCCCACAGCTATGATACTATTCAACAAACTGCAACAGAGCACAGACAGCATTCTGACTCCTGTCCTCTGAAGATGCTGGCCACAGAGACTGGCGAAACGTTAGGAAGAACAACCTTCAGAAAACAGCCAAAGAGCCCGAAAAACCCACAGCAACCAACCAAATAGCTGTTTTGTCAGTCAGAAGCTTTTGAGATAGAAGAGGCTGTTACTTTCTTTTATCGCTTTACATAATAAACACAAACTAAAGACAAGCTGCTGCCACATCCAAACATGACATAAATTAGAGATGGTTTGGGATCCAACAAATGCTGAGAGCGCCACAACAAAACGACTGTCATAAATTCTCTTCTTGTTTTGACAACTGACTAAATAAATAAAGTAATACGGACTGTGTTTTCTTTCAGTACTGTAGCTCCTTTGTTGCAAACTAGATTATTAACTTGCAGAGTATTAAATATCCAGTTGGCTCAAAAAGGCTTCTGAGGTCCAAAAGGAGCTTGCAGCCTTCTGTACCAACTTGTTCAGGCCTTTGGCAGACAGGAACAAGGATCATTTCTCGAGCAGGGGGAAAGAGTACGGTTATTCCCCCCCCCCCATACCAAACAGTGAATTGGCCAGCTACAGAAGTTTAGGCCTTCACATAAACGATGGGTGAAGGGCCTCAAACTCCAGATGAAGAGGAGTTTTATACTTCCCCTGGCCTTGTTTTCCTCCACCCACATCCTTTGTTCTTTCCAATAGAAGCTCACAGTGACAGAGTGTGTGGGCATGGAGGAAAAAAAAACGAGAGAACCTTTGCTGACCCTATCCTCCTTTTCCAGGCAAAGAGTTGTCAAAGGGCTTTCAATTTGGACTTCAACCAGCAGATATTATGAAAGCGTAGAGCTTCCTCAGGGGGACAAAGGCAAAAGGGTTCTATCCCATGCATTACTTATATAATTCTGCAGTCTATTCTGCTTCCATTTGTTTTCTGCTGCAAAACAATCCAGTTTGGACACGTTCTCAACTGTTTCCACACATGGTGAGTTCACAGACTGTATCACTCACATTTCTTTTCTTGTCAATGTAAGGATTTAGATTTCTTTCCCTAACATAAGCAGGACACACTGACAGTTGTTTCCCTCACATCGGTCTTACTCTTGAATAGAACCAAAACTTTGGAAAACAGCATTTGCTTAGCTCCTCTTCAAAGATACTGGTCTATTTTCTGTTCATTCTGTTGCAACCTCCATTCTAGCCTACAAAATTCCACAGATTAAATTGAGAAAGTAATTACAAAAGATTCAGAAGAACTCAATTGCAAGGATCGGCCTGTGTTCTCCTCCACTTAACAAGCCTTGGCTGTATTGATTTTGCTGAATAACTTGTTAATATGATGCTTGGGAAGGAATATGACACTTTCTTTTCCAGATCAAATAACTGCATTTAGTGCTTTAACAATAGGCCTTATGAAGTTTAATTTCCAAACACTCTTATATAAGATAAGCATGATGTTTCTCTCTGACTGTGAATAAATACATTCGAATTAGCCCAAGAGTTTCCAGTGCTGTTTTATTCATCAGCTGTTCTATCAAATTTTTGATTCCACCCATGCTTAGCCACAGAATGTTAGGTCTCAAAACATACTCTTTAAAGGACATGTGGGGTCCTTGCGACTGAGAACAGAAAGCCAGCTTCATTTAGCAATGTGGAGTTTCTGTGCAACTGTCAGCAAGGCCTGAGCACAACCCGGTATGTACTAATACAGTATTTATCCAGGAAGGTCTGATCTATTCAGGCAACAGAATGCAGTGCCTTAATAGACCCTTGGACTCCCCTGAGGTGGGTGGGTGTAATTTCAAATGCTGCTTGCAAATACAAAAAATATGATAGGGAAATATTCTAGTCTAATTTATTTCTTGGTAATTTAGCTAGCTATTTTCAAAGAGCTTCTAAGAATTACTTCTTCAGAAAAGGTACTTTCCTAGACAACATTTTCCGGATTCCCTCCACCAGCATAAACAATACAACACTCTTCTTTGCCTTCTTCTTTTTCACTTAGCATTTTTGTGACCCCATTTGGTCTCATACAACCCTTTCTTATGACTTGACAGATGCAAATCTTACCCTCTTTATATCTAACAAATAAGCAGAACCACACCATCCAACAAAAGCTTCCGAGCTTCCGAGTCACCTGTTTGTGGAAATAATTATTACTACTAACTCCTGGGTCCTAATGATCTGCCTCCAGTTCTCTTGACTTTCCTTTTTATAATTTTGTCACCGTTTCTTTTGGGGGGGGGGGAGGGCAAATGAATCCATATTCTAATAACAATGACAACCAGTCTTGTCAAGGAAGCCTTTACAGATATCTTCCCTATCAGTTAGACGGGCTTGTGACCCCATTTGCCACCTGAGGTTTGTTACCATTACTTAATCGTTTCACCTGTTTAGTTATCTTTTCTAGCTTGTTTAGTTATCTTTTCATGGTTGTTTTCACTTTATTACTTTTGGTGTTAGGTGGAGTAATATGCTTTTAAGCTATACTGTAACAGAGTAGTGGTTTTTACTAAGTGGGATAGCAAGCAAGCAAATAATTCAGCTACACCCTGCCACCCACTGTGCCTGAGATGCAAGCCTCCCAAGTCCAAAACTATACTTTTGAAAATTGATTGAATAATGTAGTCCTGCCAAGCTAAACACGCACGTGTGCAGAAATCACACCAACAAATTCCCCCCATCCACTGTGCCTCAGATGCAAGCCTGCACTTGCCTGAAGATGACACACACAAGCCTCCAGAGAAAAAAAGTTTTTAAAAAGCCCTTCCAAGTAGCCTAAGTTACCTGAAAATCCCTTCCCAGATTCCCAGTACAATTGTTGTTGATGATGATAAATGATAATTTTGAAAAAGAAAAATATAAGTGACGCGTTCGTTTGCTCTGCTGCCACAAAAGTGAAACCAAACCACCAGAGCAACAGTAAGCCAGCATCAGCAACTGTTCTCACTCTGGAGAGCATGAACAGAAGTGCACAATGCTTGGAGGGGGAAAGCTTATATACAGCCTCTCAGCACCTTTCGGCAGCGCTATTAGCTGCCCGAGATGCCAATCCACGATCTCTGTCCTGATTCCTCAAAGCTTCTAATTGCCACCAGCAACCTCAGAAACACCCTCAAAAAGGTAACAAATGTATATGAATATTAACGGATCAATGAATAAAACTGAGGAAATATTCGTCCAGCCATATTTATCTAGATTTATATATTTATGAATACGGATTGACGAATATTTGACGGATTGGCTATATTCGTCCAAAAAAAACCCTGATCCGTTTCTATATTCATCCCCATCTCTAGTTGATATCTTGCCTTCCTTGACAAAGATGGTGCAGGATATTGTCATCGAAAGCTCAGAATATTTTAACAGTAAACATGAACTGATGCGACTGGAAACCCACGAGCTCTTTACACAAGGTGTTTGTCATGAAAGACTAAGATCTCTAATTATCAGTGCTAAAGTTGTGTAGTTTTTCTGCAGTAACTATATTTGCCTTCTTAAAATTCAACTGCAGTCCTGCTTTGGCACTTTCTTCTTTCACGTTAATTAAAAATAATTTCAAGTCATTCCTGCCAGTAAGATGTCTTAAAGTACTGATGTCTCTTCTGCCAATTTTCACTCCTCCTTCATCTGAATCTAATCTGTCTTTTCATATCACATCATACACATATTCTGTGGACAGATTGAACAGATAAGGGGATAAAATGTACTCTTGTCTGTTACCTTTGCCTATAGGAGAGCATTCTGTCACACAATGTAGCTTCTCCAAGGCTAATTCTCCATGCACAGCTCTTTTTTAAAAACATGACAAGGGACCTGAAAGCAATATGAGTTGTAATTTGGCTTTTAACTGTGTAACCAACATACTGCAAGGCAGCAGAATTTAAAATGAAATGAAATACATTGGCGCATTTTGAGATATATAGATGGTTGCCAACACTAAACTCTGATCTCATTCAAAAGGACAAAATGGGGAAGGGGAGGGCAAGAGCAGTGAGTTTTCAGATCCTAAATAGACATGTCATCACATTTTTGCAGGAGCATTTTCCCCAAGGGACTCCACTCCAGTTTCTTGGCAATATTGTGGTTCTCTCAGAGAATTATAACATATTACTAAAAAAAGAAATGATTTGGATATTAAGATAATGATCCCTAGATTCTAAGGTTTAAACGAGGAATCGACATTTCTCCTCCTTTTCGAAAGCTCCGTTTGTACACACTCACTTGTATGAGTCACTGTTACCTGGAAATGAGACACAGTGAACCTGAAAACAACTGAATGAAAAAAAAAGTCAGATAAACTTACTATACAGTTCTTTCTGTTTGGCACAGCCCTGCCTGCCAGTCAATGAAACATGGAAATTAATTACCTGAGATATTTGTTGGCTGTGACCTTGACCACTGCCAACCCTGGCCAGGATGGGATGGCAGGGAGGGCTTCCTCAGCCATTGGCTCCATGAAGTGAAGACTCCCATTGCTACTAGAACTTATTTTTATTAAGTGAGGGAAATGGAATATGTTGAGTGACTGGTGCACCATATATTGACAGTCTACAAGGAGGCCAGCTTAGTTCCATAAACTCCCTACTAAATTCAGTCCTTGCCTGAGCCCATGTTTCTGGCACTGGGCTAATGCAGGCCACAGTTTGTGGCTGGGGTCTAGTTTTCCACACTGACCCCAACCAACTGACCTCATTTAGAGAGAGTCCTGAGCTTCAGGTGGTTATAGCTTCCTGTATCCCCTGAGTCCTTCTCAGGTCTCTGCTGAAGGGCATCATTCTGACACTTCCTCCATTGGCAACTCCTTTAGTTTGGGTGCCCAGCAGATCTCCTCAGTCCCAAGGGGACCAGGAGCTGTGCCTGTCCACATAATCCGTAAAATAGGACTATCTATAGGGATGTTGAATTTTATGCCATACGTATTCATATCTGCCTTCAAAACCAGTCTCTGCAGTGGTTATGGGAAATTAAAAACTGGTCATACTACTATAAACTCAACATTAATTTAATATATGTTCCAAGGAAGTAAGCTTTAAAAATAAAATGCCAGAAGATTACCTATGAGTAGCCTACTTTGGATGTCTGTATCCCAACCCACTCAACTGGGAAAAGGACAGGTAAGCAACGAATCAAACATCTATGGGTACTGAAGTAACTCCAGTGACAAAGTTTTGCACAGAATAGTTGTGAAAGCAAATGGAATGAAGCCTGGGTTGTAGACATGAATGCTAAGAATATCTGTAATCCCACCTCATGTGTGTATACACATGTGCATAGTCAAGAAATCCCCATTTACCTACTGCAACTTCAACAATTTATTTCAATTTATACCAGAGAGATATATGGTATAATGTTTTGGCAAGAAAAATTAATATCAATATTCCACTGCCATAGCCAAACAGATTAGAGTATAGTCTAGGACACTGGTTCTTAACCTTGGGTTACTCAGGAGTTTTGGACTGCAACTCCCAGAAGCCTTCACCACCAACTGTGCTGACTGGGGTTTCTGGGAGTTGCAGTTCAAAAACATCCGAGTAACAAAGGTTAAGAACCACTGGTCTAGGATGTCTACTGAGTGCCTGGAATATTTACTGCACTCAGAAATAAGGAAAATAAGTGGGTTTTTCTTTTACCAAAATGAAAACTCAGATCTTTTTTTTTGGGGGGGGGGAATACACCACTCCTTCATATACATTAGACCCGATATTTTATGCTGCCTTTCCTTTATTTTCTGCCTGCCTGCCTGCCTGCCTGCCTGAGTAGAGTACCTCACCTTCATGTTGACTTTGTGCTCACCAGCCACCTTGAACCCACTGTCTCCTTTCTTACAATTTGAATTTGAATTCAGGAGTTGCAAGTAACACAGTCCAGATCGCTGCTCAATGCAGGAGTTTTACAAAAACAGAATTCCTGAGAGATCATCTCTGCTCAAGTGCTTCTGGCCAAAAAAGGAGCCCATTCTCCAAGGCAGTCCACTGCTGAATCGCTCTTACCGTTAAGAGTTTTCTTAGCATTCATGTGAGTTCTACTTCCCTGCAATTCCTATCCGTTAATGAGAGTTCTATCCTCCAGTCACAGAGAACACATCTGTATCATCTTCTATGTGACACTTCAGATTATTTCTTGCCATGTCTTCCTTTAATCTGCTCTGAAACATATTCACTTCTTTTACCCATTCCTCAAAGGATCGATTTTGCAAAGGCACTTGGTACTAAACCCTAGCAAAGAGATTACCTACACAGATCATGGATCACTAGTCCTTCTGTTCTGGGAAGCATCCTTTGAAGAAAAAAAAACAGAACAAGCTGTTCAGCCCTCCCAATTACATATTATCTGCCCTAAGATTTCAGGATTGGTGGGCAACAGATATTCATAAGCACATGCAGCTAAAGTTATCAGCATCTGTACATCTGAATGTTAGGCTGTAGGCTGAAGAAAGGTGTTTTTATTTCCCAAATAATATCTTATGTAGGCTCTGGGAGGAATCGGTAGCTCAAAGGGTATTTGAAATACGGAAAAATAAATTCCTTTGTAAGGAATCAGAAGACATGTCACATCTCCTCCTCATATGTTTCCCAAAGAGAAATCCAGGATAGGATAATTGTATATATAGGTGATTTTGTGCACTTGAATTACAAAGACAAAGCTCAAAATTCAAGGAGTGCAGCTGTCATCTCATCTCCTCTTTTAGCAAACCAACAGTTTTCTTTGATGAGATCATGCCAGCTTTGGAGAAGGAATGTGCTTTAATAAACATAAGTATTTCACTTGCTACCTTCAAAGAAAATGTAGGTTAAAAAGCCATCAAAAGGGAGATGGTGATAGGAAGGGTTTGGATCGAGTTCAGGTATCAGGCACAGCCAAAAACATCATGTAAGATGCACATTGGGAAGAAATGCCAGGATGAACAAATTCACCACGTACAGAATATTTCCAGTAACCATCATAGGTATAAACCAGGCTTAGTAATTAGTGTCTTTTGTGTTTCAATATGGTTCTTCAGATCTCCCATATATACATACAGAAATGAAAGGAATAATTGCTGCAATGTAACAATACTTCACAAAGGGATGGAAGAAGCTGCCTTATAGTGAGTTAATCCATTGAGTGTCAGGAGCTCTCCAAGGTAATGGGTGGCTAGAGTCCTTCCAGCCCTATTTAGAGATGCAGTCATTGAACCTAGCACCTTCTACATGTGCTGTACTACTAAAGTATTGACAATTCTCTTTCAGATAGGCTGCTACTGAGTTGTGATGGAAAACAGCTAAACCAAGGTCTACAGCAGTACCCAAAATGATCCTACAACTGCTGCAAATGTTCAGGTGAAATCTATTAAGCTCTACTATTCTTTTTGGCACACTGCAGCTCCTGTAAAAGCAAGCTTATCAAGGAAGAGGGTTTGGGGAGGTAGTCTACAGTTTCATTAGAGCTCCTTCAGATCATTGTCCTTGGAGGGTATGAGCCTATTCGTTGTATTTATTCTCCTTTGACAAAGTCCTACTGAATCTGCCTTGTATTCCTGCTTTCTCTACTTCTCCAGTTGTACGTACATTTTCAGTTTGCTGAGAGTTATCCTTTCCCGCTCATAACCCTTTCAACTCTTGTTATTTGTTCTCTGAGATTATTACCAAGAACATAGTGTACAGCTAGCCAACCGAAAGAAACAAACAACACATCCGATGGGTATCTGATAAAGAAATGCTCTCTCTTTTTGTTTTGTTTTGTCAACTTGTCCCATCAAAGTTGGGCCACATGGGCTTTTACACACCTTTCTGCTCAGCTTTAAGCAGAAAGAAAAAAGGACAGCGCATTAAAAATGTGGTCAACACAAACCAATGGAGGAAGAGACAGCTGGAGAAAGAAGAAGAGTAAAGAACAGAATCGAAAAAAACATACCTGTGCAAGAAATGGTAATGAGAACTACTGACAGCAATAAATCTAAATTGCAGATTCAAAGCAAACAGCAAGTCATCAAATATGTTGTATTCAAATGTTTGGACTCAAATAATATTTGAAAGGGCACATATGCGAATTCTACACCCAGCAGTTTATTTGTTCTTTCAATGATTCATGAAGTTCATTTTTCATAGCTTTGATTAAAATTTAAGAAGTTGGTAAGCCAAGGACAACACGAGTCATATGCGTGGGGTAAAGGTTTTGTGTTTCCGTGCCTTCTCCTCCTCCCCCAAGTTAAATGAAAGAACAGTACAGAAATTAACCTAGGGCTCTGGGTCAGAGTATTTGTCAGTTCAAAGTCAGTTCAAAGTCACATGGTTTTGGGGTCGGTGTATGCATCCTTGTGAGACAACTTTGATTCCAGTTGTAGAAGTGTGTGGCGTATCAGTACAGGGGAATACATGGGACTTCAAATTGTTGCATTTACAAGTACAGGTGCTTGGCTCCCTTGGCAGAAACAAGGGAGAGTGGAATTGGGATGGAGGACTGAAGGAGAAAAGAGAGCGAGAGAGCAAAATAATGTTACAAAACAATCTCCCTTCAAGAGAAAGACAGCCTCCCCCCTCCAAAACAACTGCAACCCTGTTTGGGTTGCAGGATGACCTCATCAGGATTGGGGGGGGGGAGAGAGAGAAGCAGTAGCAGCCTTGAGCGCCAGCCTTGTGGCTCATACTTTCTGCCAGAGACATACATGCAGCATGAGAGGGAAGTGCCACTGACAATAGTAGCCACCTTGGCTTCAGCCTCTAACTGCTGAAGAAAAGTTTCCTGATGTCACAGTCCTGGCTGGCCTGCTCACTTGCTTCCCCACCTCACTCTTCACTCTTCATCTTCTGGAAGCCAAGAGAGAGCTGGCGTGACACAATTTTTAAAAATCTATTTCAAATGGCATAGTGGTAGATTGGCAAGGTGCGAGAAGATAAACCACCACCATGGCAGGACTTCCCAGCACTTAAGTGATAAAACAGAAACAGATTGGGGGGGGGGGAGTAAGAGTTCAGACTGTGGGGTATCATGCAGTACAGAACACATGACCCTGACATCCAAAACCTGACAAACGCCACAGACACAATTGATCTCAACAGAAGCAAGCATACATGCCAAAATTATTCAAAATAAATCACCTTCACAATAGAGTTAAAATAAAACAACTCCCTCATGGCAGTTTAAAATATCTTACTTTTTCCAATCCCCCTCCAAAAAAGGTGTGCTTAGCTGTAGATGATGTAGACGGATATCTTAAAATCGATTTGAAGTGTGCTAACTCTGACACAAACCCAGGAGTATTTTGATGCGTGACCACACAGCAAAACGTGACATGGCAAATGTTCATTGTCCTCTGCTGTTAAGTATGCATGTGCATACATACATACATATGTGTTGCTACCAAGCAGAGATAGAATATTTGTATTCATCTCCTGGGGGAAAGGAATATGAATATTGCCACCACAGCTGGCCAGGCCCTTTGGACCCACCCCAAAGAACTGGCCAGTTTACTCAACACTCATGACACCACTCACACACAGGCATCGTCATTTGTGCCGTGCTAATCGCAGAAGCAGCACAGCTGGCACTTCCCTGCCTCCCTGCGCTGCTGACCACTCAGTGGTAAGTGGACCAGTCAGTTCTCAAGGTGGGTCCAAAGGGCTTGGCCACCTGTGGTGGCAATATTTGTATTCATCTCCCTCAGGAGACAAATACAAATATCCCATCTCTGCTATTAAGGTATCCCAAACAGGCAGCATGTTTGAGCATATTACACCCACCACATACCCCCTCTCAAAACAGCAGGTGGGTAATGACATGCAGGTAAACCCATAAGTAAGAAATACAAAAGGTTCGCTACAGTTGTTCGCGTCTGCATTATGCTACTTGGAGAGATGGCCATGATTTTGAATGGGAAACATGACACACATTTAGGGCAAATTAGGGATAATAACATGTCTGAGGTGTACAGCTCTGCTGATTGAATACTTAATGCCTGCTTTTGCAGATCAAGTGTCCTGCATTTGTGAAGGCAAATGTATTCAGGGCATGTATTGAACACATTTTGCATAATCCTAAAAAGAGAAAACTGCTAAAAATGCAAATGTCGGACCAAAAAGGGGGGGGAGGAGAGGAGATAATGAAGAAACAAACTATTGAGGAACAAATATTCCTCAGGGCAAACAAGAGAAGTAATGCATTCAGCAGAAAGTTTACGTGAATTCAAATGCAGGATATCCACTGAAGCATAGAAAACGGCCAGTTTCACTTTATGATTATCAAGAGACTAATTCCTTTTGGCTGTAGTAAGAGTACAAAGCAAAAGGGAAAGAATTATACCAAAAATATAGAAGAGGGCATGAGCCAAAGTGAGAAGGCAATTACAAAAATTTAAAAGCTATATGGGAATGCTTCTGGGAGCATGTACTTGGACAGCGTGCTGGTGCAAAAGGCAATGATTTCCAAATCCCTTTATTAATGGCCCTCAGAAGGTACCTGGAGCTGGTCCCAAAATAATGTCTACCAAGTACAGTAATGTCCAGATATTCCTCAAGTAGGTTTATTTGCTATAACAAACTGTCTTCACTGACTGGTACCAGCCTTTTTGTGAATTGGAGCCCTGAGCCATCTTAACAAGAAAACAGGTTACCCGATTTAAGCAGTTCCTTCAGTTCCACAGTGATACCCCTGCTCTTCCTATTTTGCTAAGCTCCCTCAAGCATCAGCATGGCTCTTTCCCAACTCTGCAGCCTACATTTGGGGGAAACTATTCCATAGGGTCATTGTAATATCAGAAAGAAATATGTGGGTTTTAGAATATTCAAATGTTTGCCCATTCTAAGAAGTAAGAGGGAGGTTTTGCTGAAGTCGTTGGGAGGGAAATGGGAACGGAGCTGCCGCCTTTGCTGACACACATGATGATGCTTTTACAGGCAGGTGGTTCACACAAAATAAGACCAGACATTCTAAGGCCCAAGACAGCAGTGGCATCATTGTGTAGGATGGATAACAACGGCAGTAAGAAATAGCTAGTGGCTCAGATTTGATGTCACATGCATGGCTCTTCCTATCTGCAAGCTTATATCTGGTCCTGACAGAGATGCTGATATGCACCAGAGGGCTCAGCTATGAACATAAAATGGAAGGCTACTTTGTCAAAGGTGGGAGGAATAGAGAGTAGTTGAAAGGATATACCGTGTTTCCCCGAAAATAAGACAGAGTCTTATATTAATTTTTACTCCAACAAACACATTACGGCTTATTTTCAGGTGAGGTTTTATTTTTTTTTTCATGTACAACAATCTACATTTATTCAAATACAGCAATGTCATCTTCTGGTTGCTGCACAATGGTGCAGGGTGGTGTTTTACTGAACTGGGTTTTATTTTTGGGGTAGGGCTTATATTACAAGCATCCTGAAAAATCATACTAGGGCTTATTTTCAGGTTAGGTCTTATTTTGGGGAAAACACAGTGCATTTGAGAAACACGGAGAGTATTCCTTTGTTATATTACAAACACGTCCACCTTCTCCCCACCTGAAAAAGATCTGCAAAAGGGAGCATGAGTGCAACTCTAGGGATGAGTCCAGTCATAATTCACAGTCTGAGTCTTTTGATCCAAGGATGACTACAGCATCCTTGATTGGGTGAGGAACCATGATTGGGGGTTAAGGAAGGGTCTGTGCAATTGACACTGGCTGTTAACACCTTAGTTACAGAAGTTACAAACATTCTAAAAGTACTGTTGGCTATTCTACATATTGGTTCCACAGCATCGCTTTCTATCTCTTGTTGCTGAATGATAAAAGGGTTCATAGGGATTTGTATCCAAACTTCTCTTTCAAAACCCCATTTCTCTCTCTTTAAGAAATCAGGATTTCTTTAACAAAAATCTTACAGAAGTCTTTATTAAATGAACTTCTCTGTTGGATTTTGTTGTTTATTTTCATATGGTGGTGTAAAGCTAATAGAAACCTAAAATTCTGTCCTGAAGCACAGCAATACAGTAGGACCCCCCTATCCACTGGATCAATACCCACAGTTTCACTTAACCGCAGGGGGCCAGTCAACTCTCATGGTACAAACCCATTCCTAGGATCCGGACCAGTTTTTCAGAATGTCTGGACCAGGTGGGAGGTAGGGAAGAACTCCCTGCTAGGCCCAGCAGGGGATGGGATTTTTGTTCCTTCTCTCTTGCTCAAGCTGTCCCAGCTGTAAGCTGGGTTGGGCCCTTGGCCAAGTTGAGGCAGGTGTTCCAATCTTGGCTCTGTTAACAAACTGAAATGGCTACACTTGTGCCAGGAGCGGGAGAGATTGGGTCAAAAGGGTGTGAGTGGCAGCAGCAGCTTCAAGATGGAGTCTGTGCTCCCTGGCCAGAAACACAGAGCTTCAGTATGTGTAAGGGAGAAGGACTGAACTGGCTCCTGCCCTTCCTCCTGCCTCCACCACCTGCTCCAGACCCTACCCATCCATCCTCCGCCTCCTCCAACAGATCCAGACCAGCTTCCCCCCTCCCGATTTTGGATAGGAGTGTGCACACAAAAAAGTGAGTCTTTCCTCTTCATTCCCTGGGCTTGGAAGGAAGAGAGAGAGAAAGTTGCTGCCACAGTGGTGCTTGTAGGGGAAGCTAAATTTGAGGAGGGTGGGAGGTGCTTTTTAAAAAAAAATTATTATTGCTGTGCAAGACTATGGGGGTCGTAGTGTATTTGCTATGTGTTCGCCACTATCTATGGTTTTCAGTGTCCACAGTGTGGCTTGGAACTGATCTCGAACCAATATGGGGGTCCTACTGGACTAAAAATAAACAGTGCTTTCAAGACGTCAATAGCTCTCTCCCATTTTTTAAATTCTGAGCTAGCCTGATTAGCAATAGGAGCCTAGTCCTCTATGAATATAATTCTGACATTAAACAATCCCAATGGCAACAACACAGGGGAAAGGGGAATACTATAGCATCCCTCTGTCGTTAGCAGCACTCTCTGTTCTTCTGTTGACTGGAAATTCTACTGATCTTTGTGTTAATGATCCAAGTTAACACATGTTGGAGAAGGGGAGGAACTAGAAGCCTAGGCTATAATTAATAAATAATTAATTGTCATTAATTAATTCAATTAATTTTTTTTAATTTAAAACCAAAACAAATTGATCCCAGGTGTCATTCCAAATATATTATTATTATATTTCAAAACTCCACCTTGAGTCCTTTTAAATATTTTAAAAAAGTTTAAATTTAGTTTAAATAAAAATAAACATTTGCACTACTTTATGCTTCTATGTACAGTATACCAAACCACTATTCTACAATTGCACAATCTCTCAATCTCTACAGATCAAACACTTCTTTATCATAACTATATATTTTGGTGGGAAACTGTAATAAATTAGTCTGACACAATTACATTCTGTTGAATTAATTTATGTCAGTATAATCCAAAATCTCACTTAACAGGCAATAAAATCAACTCCCTCCTTACTGATTTGGAAAATGTATTCAACTTCTTACATTTTTATATTCTTCTATTTGCTGTTTGACACGAACAACTGTCATTTCCTTTATGTATCTCTCTCTCTCTATCAGTATCTCAATCAGTCTCCTGAGCTTTTACACTTCAAGTGCTCTGCTTGCCTGCAAATCAGATGGATGAAAGGAGAAAAGACAGAAATCCTCTCTGATTCTCTTCTTCTGCGCCAGGAAGACTGATGCTAGGAAGAGAGAAAGGGATGAGGAGTGTTTGTGGGAGGAGGGGAGCTAGTTGTGGAGTTTTATGCAGGTAGGACAGGTGGGAGAGCAGAGAAGCTGGGAATTCTTATAAGTCTTAGGTTATATCCAAGCCACAGAAGAATCTATACGTTTTTGAATCCTTTTCTCACCTTTGAGCTGGGCTTTCAAGCCACATCAAAGTGTATTTCTGAGCCTAGCTCTGACCCTCCATCAACATCCCTAATTGTTTGCTTTGAAATAAATTATTGGATTCATACGCAAGCCCCACATTCACTCCCCATGCTTTTACATTTTCTTGTGTTAAAGTTGCTTTATTCCCTTGGCACAATTTCAGAACTTGCCCTTGGGCTGTATAGGCCTTCTTTAGTGAAAGCAGGAGACTTCTCTTCTCTAAATACTCAGAAAAGTATGGCTTTAAAATTTCAGTGCAAATTAAAAACACAAGAGTCTAGATAAAAGGGTGGCAGGTTCAACAAAATCAGATAAGGTGTTAAAGCACTTACCTACCCATCCACCCCCTCTCTCCCTCCCTCCCTCCCTCCCTCCCTTCTGATCAGAAGTATTTAGGTCTGCAGATGCTCATTCCACAATGAAGTCTGACATTGTAAACAGATCTCCTGCAAACACATTATTTGTAACTTTCATCAACATGTAGAAGAAGGAGTGCAGCGGGGTCTTTTTTCCCCAAGAAATTATTAAACTCAGCCCAGATCTGTAGGGCTGAATTAGTTCAGCAAGATAAACTTACTGCCATAAAGGAAAATATACTACATGGAACTTACATACTGGAATAAAGCATAGACATTTTGTTTCTATCCTGCCAGCTACCCAAAATACTCTCTATGTTCAGCACACATCAGGATAATAAATAGGATGTATTGTTAAGTAAGGCATGCCTTACAAACAGACAATTTATAGAATCATAGAATCATGAAGTTGGAAGGGGCCTATAAGGCCATCGAGTCCAACCCCCTGCTTAGTCCAGAAATACTAATAAAAGGTGATTGTCTAAATTACTCTTGAATCCCTCCAGTATTGGGGTACTCACTACTTCTAAAGGTAATTGGCTCCATTGCTGTACTGTTCTAACAGTTAGGAAGTTTTTTCCTGATATTTAACTGAAATTTGCCTTTTCTTTATCTTCTGTTATCATTTTCCATCTCCATTGAGTAGCTGAGCCACTGTTTCTTTGTCTTTTGCTACGCACATACCTGAAGAATGCTTTCTTGCTGCTTTTAGTTTCTCGAGCTAGCGTCAGCTCATTCTCAGTTTTTGCCCTTCTAATGGGATCCCTGCAATTCCTTGCTACTTATCTATTCTCTCCTTTTGTGGCCTGGCCTTCCTTCCACTTCCTATATGTGTCTCTCTCTTATTGTTTTCAGGTCCTCTCTGAGCTTTTTGTGAAGCCACACTGTCCTTTTTTTTTGCTGTCTCCCACCTTTTTTTCTTATTGAAATTATTTGCAGTTGTGCATATAGAATTTCCCATTTTAGAAATTCCCACCCTTTTGGGACTCCTTTTCTCATTAGGATCTCCTGCCATGGGACCTTACTCATCACTGTCCTGAGTTTGTTAAAAATTGGCTTTTTAAAAATCCATTATATATGTGTGTAGCGAACAGCCCTGCCCTCACCTGTCCGTCACAGCTGAACAGTGGAGTAGGAGCCAATGAGAGGATGGAAGGCGGAGCCAAGGGGGGAGGGGGCTGGATATAAAGGCTGGTGTATGGAGTATGAGGAGAGATTCTGTGAGTGAGAGACAGAGTGTGAAACTTAAAAGTGAACTGAGAGTGAGTTAGAGTCCTGTAAGAACGCTGAATGGTACAGAGAGTTATTAGAGATTTAAAGTCAAAGTAGAACTGATACAAATATAAGTGATTAGCAACCTGTTATTTACCAATTGAATATTAATCAGATGTTAACTTCCCTGATCAAATAAATGACTTAAGTTTTGAAAGCACACATGTCTCCTTGATTAAGTGGTATTAAAGCAGTAATGCCTGGTGGCAACGAAGAAGGAAGAAGAGCGAGAACCTCATGAAGGCCTGGGGGAATAGGGGCTTCAGAGGGGATCGCCACAATATGTGTCTACACTCTGCTTTGGTTTCCTTTGAAATCAAGAATTCTAGTAGGACATGGTCACTCTCACCTGGAGTTCCCTTACTACCATTTCCTATACAAAGTTGTCTCTATTAGTTAGAATCAAGTCAAAGATAGCTAGTCCTCTAGTTTCTTTCTTTACTTTTTGTAGGAGAAAATTATCAGCCACATAAGCCAGGAATTTCTTGGAAGGGTCATACTTTTCTGAACTTGCCTGTCAACAGATATCAGGATAACTGAAACCTCCTATCACATGTCTCTTTGAAATGCTTATAATTTGTTTTTCAGAAGTTTCATCCACATCTTCTCTTTGATCGGTGGGCAGTAGTAGACTCCAACTACCATGTTCCTTTTGTTTTTTTGTTTTGCTTTGTTGCCCCAAATGCTCTCAATGGGAAAGCCAATCTCCTCCTCCTGTATTTCTATACAGAAATGTGTATTTTTACATATGCTGCAACTCCACCTCCCTTTCTATTCTTTCTGTTTCTTTTTGAACAATTTGTATCCTTCAATTGCTATATTCCAGTCATGGGAACCAAATTTCAGTTATTCCTATTAAGTCATATTTACCCTCCTGAGTTATGATTTCTAATTCTTCTTTTTTGTTTCCCATCCTCTCGTCATTTGTATATAGACACCAGAGACTGTGTCATTTGTACTGTATCTTTCTTTGTACATTTTATAGTAATATGATTATTAATATCAATATTATTATTATTGTCTCCCATTTGAACTGTTCGCTCCATTCCTCTTATTGTGCATAAGGTTTCATCTCTCTTTACCTCTGTCCTTGTGTCTCCCTCCCCCTTCCAGTTCAGTTTAAATCCCTGCTGATGAAGTTCTTCATGCTGTGGCCAAACACATTCTTTGCAGGCCTTGTGAGGTGCAAGCCGTCTCTTGCTAGCAGTCCTTCTTCCAGAAAGCTTAGCCCATGATTCCAAAAAACCCAAATCCCTCACATTAATGACACTTTCATAGCCAGTCATTCACCCAGAGTATTTTCCGTTCCCTTTCTATTCCTCTTCCAAAGACTGGTAGAATGGATGAAAAAATCAATCGGGGGCCCAAAGTCCTTAAAATTTCATTCCCAGAACTTTGGAATCTGATGTGATGTCTTCAGAGTTGTTCTTGGCTGTGTTGTGTGTTCCCACATGGATGAGAAGAGATATATATCCATGGGTTTTATGAGTGATGTCAATCCTTCTGTCACATCCCTAATCAGTGTTTCAAGGAGGCAGAATACCAGTTTGCTGTTCCGTTGGTGAAGATAGTCTTTTCCTTCTTTTGCTCCTACTGTGACTCTTTTCCATGGTGCTTCCTTCACTATGTTTGCTCTCTCTCCTTGGCATTCTCTTTCTCTGCCTTTCCTTGTTGCTCTTCCCCCTCCAGTGTTTCCATTGGCGGCGGCTGCTGCTGCTCAAGAGTTCTGTCAATGTATAATTCATCTTCCCATATAGCCTTAAGTGTGGCTACTTGCTGCTCCAGTTCTCTCAGTTTTTCGTCTAAAAATCCAGGAGTTCTCAGGCGATATTATGGACTCCATGTGGGATGGAGAAATTGAGTTTAAAAACATACGCTTAAACTGTGGCTCTGGTTGTCAAACTAGTTGTACAAGCCGTGTTTCCAAATATTTTCATTACATGATTTTGCCAACCATCAGCGTTAGGAGGACTAGAGTACAAGCTTGCCAGGGAAAAGGAGAGATGATTCTTCTGTAACGTACTGAGTACAAAACTGAAACAAACAAGATATTTGGATGACAGCCTCCGTGAGACCAAATAAGGTGTTAAATTAATCGAGTACTGAAGATTTGCCAAGAGAAAGCTTCTGGAACTTCTAGGCTAATTATGAGCCAACTGCCTCCTCTCACTATCTCTTAAATTCCTCCTAGGCTGTGGATTGGCCCCCACCCAGCTATAGCTGCCCCTCTACTGTCCAGCTAAAATTAGGCACTAGAGACCTCAAGAAAAGCTGACCCTCTGGTCTCCACTAGTTTACAACATTATTGTAGATTTTAAGATTCTTGAGCAATGTTATGCATATGCTGTTGCAATGAAAACTGTTCTCAGTATTATGACATAAGCATAAATAAAACAGATCATCATTATTTTCTTCTTCACTTATTCACAATTTGTGCTTTCCAGTTATAAGAACCCTAAATATATAAGGCCATATCGCTTACTTGAGACACTTCTTCTGTACAATATATATTCAGGTTGGTGTATGTGCAAAGTACATATCTCTAAAACATTATGTTCATTCTTTGTGTGATATATTTACATTCTGCATCTCCAATTTACCATCTAAGACAATGTGCGTTCAGAGATAATAATCAGAAAACCAACCCCCCAAGAGTGATCTAAAATTAAAATACAGCCTAAACAAAACCAACAGCAGCAAAAACAAAGAATAAAGAATTTTGGAAACATCTTTAAGAAAGAAAATCCCATTCCAGGTCAGCACAAATCTACCACATGGATGGTGATTATGTCATCATGTCATGAGTGTCTATGGATCACTATCAAGTGATGGTGAGCATGAGATGCATATAAAAGTGATGAGGTGTGACAGAAACAGGTCCTCTATGACAGTGGTCCCCAACCTTGGGCCTCCAGATGTTCTTGGACTTCAACTCCCAGAAATCCTGGCCAGCAAAGGTGGTGGTGAAAGCTTCTGGGAATTGTAGTTGAAGAACATCTGGAGGCCCAAGGTTGGGGACCACTGCTCTATGCAATGCCCCCAATCTTTTTCAGCATTCTGTATGTGAACTGATTCTTGGAATAACAGTGATTACCATAATTATCAAGGCTTCCACCAAGTCTACTATCACCAAACATAAGATGGACAATATCGTATAGCCTGCATAATTTTAAAAATGCAAATTACCCAGAGAGTGCTTTTAACCACTATGGGACAGGATATAAGCAGCACACTTTGCTTGGGCTTTACAACCATATTAAGTCCCATATTGTTCATTGAAAAAACTCTTTCTATATGAGAAGTACAATAATTGCACTTCTGTGTAATTCACTGATGTATTTTCTGACTGGAACAATGCCTTTAATGACTACAAAAATAAATGCTCCTGACTGTCCTCATTATAATGCCAGTATCTAGCACAGCTGATGAACCACGACTGTATTTCCTTTGTGCAGAAATCTGAATTAGTTCCCTGTATTTTATTTCAGTGTTCTCCCCCTCTCCCTCTTGGAACTAACAATTATACTGCTTTTTCAGAGAGGCATGATTGCAAACAAAAAAAGCAACATTATAACAACAAGAAGAAGTGGTAATACAACTCCTGCTAGCAGGGCAGTCTGTGACAATTTTCCTCTATGTTTCTATTGATATTTATCCCTTTGGTGGTGCAAATGAGAAGGAGGAGGTCACTGAGACCAGGGGTAGCATAAATGTTCCCTGCCACCCTGCTGGGAGCTTGGGAAACAGTGAGGGGGGGGTTTATATCCTGTACAGCTTCCTTTGATCCGCCCGCACAACATTCTGGACTTCCCCTCTTTTTCTGTCACGGACATCTGTGAGTGCCCCAGGCCTTTTTTGCAAGGGTGTGGAAAACACAGGTCTGAGAACAGATCATTGCAAGGTGGTGAAGTTCTGTCTCCAGCCTCAGAGGTGGCTGAACTCAGATGCTCTTGAGGCACTAGAGCTGCAATGCACAGCCTTGCAAAGGTAACTTATAGGCTACTAAGCAATATAATCTGCTATGCACATACTGTGTTACTTAGTCTGCAGCAGCCACTCCTTATATGTGGTAGTCCTCCTTGAAGGCACAGCCAAAGTCTATCTTGACATGGCTGGGCTCACAGGAGTAGCGAGATATGGTGGGAGGTGAGATAGGAGGAGGAGAGCTGGTCAACTGATGTTGGCTATGCCATGTTGTGGGGCTGCTCGCCCCTGTCGCTTCCTCTGCTGGTAGAGAACCCACCACTTTTTCTCCAACCTTCTCACCTCCTCTCACCTCACCTCTGCATATTCAAGTGGTTTCCTTGGGTAGCACCAGGAACTCCTCCCTTTTGACAGCCTTGGGTTCGGGGGGGGGGGGGGAAACGAACTTTTAAAATAGGAAAACTGCCACTGCCAGTCCTGCTTCTGGGTCAGGCCCACCATCTGCAACCCAAGAGTGATTTTCTGATGTTAAAGGCTTCCTCTCCCCCACTGTTTCAAGACCCCTAAAGGTTCCCCCAGAACAAAAGGCATTCCTAGGGAGCCTCAGAAAGGAAGATAGGAAGTTTAAAATTAAATTTAAATGTAAATAAAGACAATGACATAAATCACCATTTACACGGCAGAGTTGCACAACAGGATGTCAGCTGTTAGGACCACAACTGCCAGGAAATTTTGGGAGGGATAGTTCAAAATAGGCAATGATTTGAATATTGAGAGATGATGTACAGGTTGTGTTACACACTATAGTCATGACATTTAAAAGAGATGCTTTCAATTAATAGTTTGCTCAGGCAAATTCAGTTGTTATGCAGTTTAGAAAGGTAATAAATAAAAAAGGCCTTTCCACTAAAAAAACACAACCCAACCCTCACATCTCTCAAGCCACCATTCAGCGCAATTAATTTTAATGACATCAGACTCACACATTATCTTTTAAATATGCTTCTCTTCTTTTGCCAAAAATATTTTGAGTTTCTTTATGGAACCATCCCATATGCTTTCAATTATTTGTTTTATTAAATGGGAGGAAAATATACAATCATAGTAAAACATTCTGCTAAAATGTTTTGATTGTAAAATAAACAAACAAAAAGAAGTCAATAAAAACAGGCAATTAAAATAAACAGGAAGAAAGACAAACACTGGTGAAGAAAAGGAAATCAATGGCCAAACTAAAGGTAATCCTTAGATGTGGGGTGGGAGGAGGTCTTTAACTGTCAGTAGAAGATAGGAAATTGGGGGAAAAAACATTTGATTTGCCATTTGGAATGAAAATGCCCATTTTGTGCCTCCCGAGACCAAAAGCGGAATGAGATAACTCTTGCCTCAGATATCTGTATTTTTTCTATGCATGCTGCATATTTCAAAGAAGAAGAAAAAACCAGAAATCATCACAAAGATTCTTTAGTTGCTAAAATTTAGTTAATGAAAATAAGCATAAAAGAATGCATAGCTTTAAAGGCAGGTCTAAAAAGCACACTACAATAATCCTCAATTTCAAGGACCAGTAACTGATATAAGGCAGTTAGGTGCCCTGTAACCAGACACAGTCTGGCTCCAGTGTCCTGAACAAATTGCTCTTTTCAGCGGTAAGGCCCCACAGAGCATACGACAGTAGCCCCACTGAAATGTCACAAAGGCCCATACCTCCATGCCTAGACTTGACATCTGCAGGAAGAGGAACAGTTTGAACATTGAACAGCTTTCAATATGCAACATTGTCCATGGATGCCACTAAAACCAGAGTGTGAGGCTCCAGCTGGACCTAGGAACACACCCACAGACTGCAACCCCCCAAGGTCTGCAAGGTCACTTGAGACACAGGAAGGCCTATTCCCCCATCTGTCATTCTACTCACCAAAAGCATCGCCTGGAATACATTTCAGTTTTCTCATGGCCAACCACCTATTACCAGTGGCAAGCAGAAGACACCCCACATCTTTTCAGCAAACATCACTATTCTTTTTTACATTTACGTTGAATCTACACAGGTGTTTACTTTGGGTAAGAGTATGTATTATTTAAATGATACTGAAGACTGCTGTGCCCTCAAAACTAAAACCTTTTAAAACTAAATCCCATTAGCATTTTTATAATGTCATTTTTTTAAAAAAACAGCATCATGTGAAATCTTAGGCTTTATGCATAAGAAATTTTATTAGCCATAAGGTCACTGAGATGAAAGGTACTTCAAAGATGATCTAGTCCGTGCATGAAACCTGCTTTTATGCCTATCCTGATTCAGATTGAAAACCTTTAAAGGAAAGCCCATCACCCTCTGATGCAGAGGGTTCCCACTGTTAGCCGTAGCATCCAAAAGTTCTTTTCAGTGTTTAATTAAATTTCCCCTTGTCCTAATTTAAAGAAATTTCTTTAGATTTTATGTTGTGGGACAAAAGATAGGGCAAAATGCTACCATGACTGTGTCCATGAATTCAAACATCTACAAACATATACAGAATTTTCAAACAATATAAATTTTCCAATAAAAGCTATGAATTTGTTTGAACACAGTATATCCATTAGATTAACAGCACACTCCTATCCGTGTGTGCTCAGAGGTTTTATGGAGTTCATTGGGTAAAAGAGAGGATGCAGTCCTATATGCACTTTCTCGGGAGCTGCCCTATTGCCAATACTCAATTTTTGTTGCTGCTGCCTGTTCACCTGCCATGTCCCTCCAATCCAATCTGTATCAGCACCAACAAGGGTGTGTGTAAGGACTGGCACATGGTCAGCATCAGCAGTGAGGCAAGGAAAAACAGGAGAAATTCTGGTAGAAACCGAAAATCAGGGCAAAGAGCTACCAAAGATATAAGGATACCCAAGAGAAAAGGAAGATCTTGTTGCTCAGGATGGGGTCAATGGAAACAGGAAGGTATTTGATATTTTTTCCTGTCTAGGAGGAAGCTGGCTTTTCATTGAGAAGCTGTCATTTCACAGCTCACTGGTTGATCATATGGGACAGAAGCACACAGTTGAATGGGGCATCTCCTTCTACAAAACCCACTCACTTGGTGGAAGCAAAAGGAGAAGAGAAAAGGGAGCTGCAGCATTTATGTATCTACATTTACTTTATTTCTATCATGCCCTTTTCCACAAAAGGAACCACATAAAAGGCCACACAGGGCTATGGAGGCATGCAGTAGCCTTTTGCTGGGAGATCAATAGATTGCCGTGAAGTAGGTTTTCAAATCGTGGGACATGGTGGCGCTGCGGGCTAAACCGCAGAAACCTTTTTGTGCTGCAGGGTCAGAAGCTCAGCAGTCATAAGATCGAATCCACGCGACGGAGTGAGCTCCTGTCGCTTTGTCCCAGCTTCCTCGCCAACCTAGCAGTTCGAAAGCATGTAAATGTGAGTAGATAAATAGGTACCACCTCGGTGGGAAGGTAAACAGTGTTCTGTGTATAGCCGCGCTGGCCATGTGACAACAGAAACTGTCTTTGGACAAGCGCTGGCTCTACGGCTTGGAAACAGAGATGAGCACCGCCTCCTAGAGTCGAACACGATTGACTAAAAGGTCAAGGGGAACCTTTACCTAAGTTTTTAAAAGAGTTTACAGCAATTTTCTTTTAAATGCGGCATTAATCCTACGTGCACTCCATCTTTACAGAGGACTTCCAGTGGTTGCCTCATCCAAGATATTGTGCTGGCTCAGTGCTAGCGACATGAGGTGTCCTCTGATCAGCTACTGGAATATCGGTCTCCTCTGAATACATTTATATTACTATCTCCTACCTCTCTGATCCTTGTATGTCCTGATTCCATTCTTTTTCTAATTGTGTGTTTTTTTAAAAAAAAATGAAACAGCATGGCTACAAAAGGAGAACAAAATGATGCAGGGTAAAATAGTTTGTTCAAAGCTCAGAGACTTGTTATATAATATTTTCAGACCCCCAAAACCTGAAATTTAGTCTGAACTTCGACAGTGTACATATTCACCTGACAATTATTTTATTCCCAAAGTCAGACAAAAAAGCTTTTCATGTTATTATCTTGGTTTTTGTTTTTTTTTTCTACACTGGATGGTCTCGCTGTATCCCGTTTCTTAACAGATGTGTTTACAGCTATGTTTCAGTTAGTTTTTCAGTCAAGTTGCATAAAGAATTTACCTCCAGTCCAAACCATTGCTAGCTGTTTGTGCTGACACCGCTTCTGCCCCTGAGACAGCTTTCGGTGCTCATACTGCTGACAGCAATTTCCCAAAAGGGCATTTAAGAGTATGTGTATCGAATTTTTTAAAAAGAGATGTCTGAGGGCTCATTTTTCTGTGGAACCTATGGCACATTTTGTAATCTATTAGCCTCAGATATGTGGGGTCAGGGGTGCTTTTTTTTTTTGGAGCAACCATACCGAGGGTGGGTGGATGGGTGTACAGTAGTTTAATATTGCAAGTTTGTTTCTTACAAAAATCTTGGCTGAAATTAACTTGGTGTGTATATTTTCCACATGTAATACAAGAGAGGAATTGACACAAAATAGTAAAGGGGCTGAGCCACAATCCCCCTCCTGTGTTGAACACCCTTACATAAACGCAGGAGGCTTTGAATCTGAACTTCGCCACCATTCAAAGGGCTTCCAGTAGGGCTTTGTTTTACCCTTTTATCAGTCTCGTCCTTCAGTCCTTTTATCATAAGTCCATGGTTCCTCTCTAGAACCAGAAATTGCTTTTCATTCAGTTCTAATCTGTGGGTGGACGACTGCCCGCCCACGAGTACAAACTGTGCTTGTAAGCAAAAGGAAAGCACACTTGAAGTGAAGACCATGATCAAAAGTCTCTTCCTGCATGGCATCTCTTTTTTTTCCCCCCTCAGGACACAGCAAAGTATGAACTATAAAAACCTTGCCTGGCACAAACCTCCATTCTTTACCTGCATCCTTTACCCGTGGGTTATATTGCCTTAGGAAGTGGGAAGCTTTCTCCTGACCTTAAGATCTTCCGAGGCAAAGCAGAGTGCAACAATATGTCAGCTGGCAGACGCTGGAGCCCTGAGCCAACTTAATTTTACCTCTGGCAGTCCTAGCATAACTTAATAAAAGGTGAGTTACAAGTTGCTCTGATATGATAGAAAAAAAAGAACAAGAAAACTTTTTAAAGTTGCATAAGCTGATATAGTCTATTCCTTTAATCTTTAATCTTCTTTTCTTGCTAAGCATTGCATATTATATGCCAAGCATATCAGAGTGTGCTTGTTCCAAAATTAAGAAGCCCCCATTCAGTCCTTATTAAAGTATTAAAGGAGGTACACTTTACTGCAGGTAGGGGAAAACGTACTGGCCCTACGCTCTCTTCCATCTGGTTTCATGGTTCCTCTACACACGGAGGACAAGAGGTCTGAAGTGAGCTCCTGAGGTTTCTCATGAGGGATCTCCATGTATTTAGGATTGTGATTTTCTACAAGTTTTGAAGATTCATTTTTCAACATTGTTACCCTTTGATCTGGCTCTGTTTCCAGACAGAGAGGTGGATTAAGAGGTATATGTGGCCTCCACCATTTACAACTCCAAACCTCAGCAGCACGGAGGGACAATGTCTAGTTAAAGCTATCTACTCAGCCTCGTGGGTGAATAGGAGGACTTGACAATCCCCCAAATCCAGCACTCTAATTATACCAAACGTCCAATGAAATGCCTCCAGCCTTTCTACCACACTCATCAGGGTTATGAACCTAGATGCTTCTTGCTCCCACGGCTTTCTTTGGAATTTTTAACTATTTTTTCTTCTCTCCCCTGAGATTTTCAGCCAGCAAAATGTCCTGAGTTTCTTCCAGGGTGGAGGAAAATAAATGATTAAAAAAAATATTTAAATCAGAGTTTAAATTTAAAAAAAAATATTTAAATCATTAAAAATCCATTTTTCCCATTTAAAACATGATTTAAACCAATTTGTTTAAAATCAAATCCACTCTGATTCCAGTCAATAGCTAGTGCCCATGACTGATGGCATTTCCTGCAAAATTCCTTGTCAGCACCTATCAATTTCAGCCACTTACACTGACTACACAACCACTTGAAACTGAACAGTTTATGAGCCCGAAATTGAGAAGAGCAGCAGAAATATATGAAAATACTGCACAGGATAACCTCAGGCACAAGCTGTGCAAGATTGTCAGACCTAATCTTGTGTAGGAAATTAGCAAGAAGGGAGTCAAAATCCCAACTTTCTTTTTTCAGTGCCATTCCAGGAAGTCTCTCAGTCTCCAAAGGGGTCCCAGAGTGGGGGTGAAATGTCAACAAATGTCAGGATAAAAACATTGCTAAGTAGTCATTATGTTCCTACTCTTTAATACCATCAGGTATATTCTGATAACCAGATCCAACATGGATTTCCAGCAATAGCAAATCACTGAAATATTTGAATTCTGTAATGTTGAGTTGAAGTATTCAGCTCATTCCCCCCACCCCCAGACTTGAAGGAGAGAAAGAGGCTGTGTTACAATAAAAAGTCACGAAGGTTATTTTCCAAAGTTTCCAAACAAAATCTTCAGGTCAGTGCACAGTCCTCATAATTTCTATTTGTTAAATAGTGACTTGGATTCAGCCAACTTATTTGGGCAAGGTGTTGGAGCGGGTTGTGGCCGGGCAACTCCAGGCGCTGCTGGATGAAACGGATTTTCTGGATCCATTTCAATCGGGTTTCAGGCCGGGTTTTGGTACAGAGACAGCCTTGGTCGCCCTGTATGATGACCTTTGCCGGGAGAGAGACAGGGGGAGTGTGACCCTGTTGATACTCCTGGACCTCTCAGCAGCTTTCGACACCATTGACCATGGTGTCCTTCTGGATAGGCTGGCTGGGTTAGGAGTTGGGGGCACTGTTTTACGGTGGTTCCGCTCCTTCCTAGCTGACCGTATCCAGAGGGTGGTGCTGGGGGACAGTTGCTCTGCCCCATGGCATTTATGTCATGGGGTTCCTCAGGGCTCGATACTGTCCCCCATGCTGTTTAACATCTACATGAAACCGCTGGGAGAGGTCATCAGGAGGTTTGGGCTGAGGAGTCAGCAATATGCTGACGACACTCAGCTCTACCTCTCGTTTTCCACCAATCCAGGTGAGGCGGTTTCTGTGCTGAACTCGTGTCTGGACCTGATAATGGACTGGATGAGGGTTAATAAATTGAAACTCAATCCAGACAAGACGGAAGTGCTGTTAGTGGGTGCTTCGCCGGACAGGTTGGAGGGCCACTTCCCTGTCCTGAATGGGGTTACACTCCCCCTAAGGGACAGGGTCCGCAGCTTGGGGGTGCTCCTGGACCCCAGTCTAACACTGGAAGCCCAGGTGGACTCGGTGGCCAGAGGCGCCTTCATTCAGCTGCGGATATTATACCAGCTACGGCCCTACCTGGACGAGCGGAGTCTCATGACAGTTACACATGCACTGGTAACATCTCGTATTGATTATTGCAATGCGCTCTACGTGGGGCTGCCTTTGAAGACGGTCCGGCGACTGCAACTGGTCCAGAATCGAGCTGCGCGGCTGGTGAGTGGTGGGGCCGCCAGAGAGCACATCAAGCCGATTCTGTATAATTTACACTGGTTACCAGTTGCTGTCCGGGCCCAATTCAAAGTGCTTGTTTTGACATATAAAGCCCTAAACGGCTTGGGCCCTGGATACTTGAAGGACCGCCTCCTTCCATATGAGCCTACCAGGCTGTTAAGATCTTGCCAGGGGGCCCTTTTGAAAGAGCCATCCCTCAAGGAGGTAAGAGGGATGGCTTGTAGACAAAGGGCCTTCTCAGCAGCTGCCCCCAGACTATGGAACGCCCTCCCAACTGAAATTCGCCTGGCGCCGACACTGATGATATTTCGGCGCCAGGTCAAAACCTTCCTGTTCCAGAAGGCTTTTAATTGAAATAACATTAACTGTGGGTCTTAATGATGGTAATTTTAATTGTATTTTTTAATTGTATTTTAATTGTATTTTAACTGTATTTTAATCATTTTGTTTTACTGCATTGAATTTTGGTTGTTGTGAGCCGCCCAGAGACCTTTGGGTAGAGTGGGCGGCATATAAATCAAATAAATAAATAAATAAATAAATAAACTATGTATCAGTGGGAACGATAGCATCTAGACCTTAAAACATGACCTTTTCTTCTGTTCTCTGTGATCAAAAGAAGAGCTGCAATACTAATAATAAAGCAATATTAGAAGAGAAAGTTGAGGGACCTTTTTTTTAATATGCCATATGAACTTTTGAACTGCAGGCTTATTGCCTTCATCAGCAAGCAGGACACAGCAAATATAGAAGATACCAATTTGACCAAAGGGAAAAAAAATACAAATGAAGCTGTCTGCAGTATTGTTTGCTGTAGGCACCTCCTGGATCCTGTTCTGTGTGTTTCCCAACATTTTAGCCTGTAGGGGCCGGGCAAGCCATGCGCATGGATCAATCCCTGTTGAAGGTGATTGGAAATGATAGTACATACAACTGCTCAGAGGTAATTTCTTCCACCATTTCACACAGAATAGTACTCAAAACAATTTAACCCCTTATGGAAGCATACTTTTTCAACAGTGGTTATAGTATCCTCTGAAGAAATTCACATGTGTTGGGTGGGATGTTTTTTCTTTTTGACATCGTATTGAACCAATGACACATGCACAAGATATCCATTGATTTACCTTACCAAGCTTATATTTAAAATCCAATACATAATTTTTTTAAAATATTTTCCAATTAAAAAACAAGTCTCTTATTAGCACATTCTAGTCATATGAATATGTAACGTCATGCAAATTCCACAGTGGCTATAAATGATTGTGCAGATCAAAACCTTAAATGACAATGGCCAGATGGACAATCTTCCAGAGCTGCTCTTTTTTTCTAAGACATATAACATAGTTTAAATGGTTTTTTAAAAAATCAATCAACACAAATGCCCAAGGTCTCATTTCTTTGGTCCAGTTTCCTGCATCAGCACATTGACATCTACATAGGTTGGCTATAGCATTCCATTCTTAAGAATATTAAATGGATTGTTCCACTCTGTTGCTAATAAATGTTGTTTTAGTACTGATGAATTTTATTTACCAATTTTAATATACTATATGTTTAATTCTTTTTAAATATTTGTATACTTACTGCTTTTAGCTTTTAAATATTGTATTTTTTAATTATGTAAACCACCTTGGATCCTTTTAAAGAGAAATGCTGGGCAAAAATATTTAAATAAATAATATTGGTGAAAGAGGTGCAAGAAGTTTTAAGGCCACTATAACTGATACCATCAATGCTTATTTTGTTTTGATGGCTAACAGAGATTTACTTGAATGGACTGAAATTCCTATAAATAAAGGAAAATTTCTTAGACCATAGTATCATCAGTTCCATCTCTCAGCAGTACATGTATCAGGGAAATCTCTCTCAATTCTTATCTGCCTAGATGGCAGAAAAATCTCAATAGTTAGAAGAAAGCATTAAGCACAGTGGCAATGGGCATTCTAAACTGAGATGCATTAACATACCAGACAGCAGTCAGAGGATCCAATGGAAGGCAAAGCCAGAGATAATGGTAGATGAAACCAGGCCAACCTGATCTTAGTTTTGACTTCAACCTGGCACTCAGCAAAGTCCCAAATTAGTTCAAGGTGCTTCTTTACCACCGTCTATTTTACTGCCCCTTTCCCTTCCTCTAGAAAGTGAACCTATTTCCCAGGGGAGCTTATAGCAGGATACCAGCTCTGCTTTCCCCAGCATTATCACTAGTGAGTATCCTTACAGAAACCCAGGTTCCCTTAATTCTGATTAAGGGAATCATAAGGGAACCAGAGATGTGCAGCCGCCGCCTTGCGTTAGGCCACTGTATTAGATATCATAGTCCAATGGGAAACCTGCTTCTACACACTTCCCATGAAGGATGTAATGAGAGTCACAGTTTTTCTCAGTCTCCATGAAAAAGAGAGACACCCACTAAAAAATCTACCTATTACTGAATTATGCTCCTGCAGAACACTTTGTGTATGTCAGCTTCAGCACTGCCAAAATCAAACAAAAAAAAAACTTGTATTTTGCATGGAAGACCACACATTTCTTCTATTTTGCATAAAAATTTCATATTCTTTAATATTATATGTAAAATACAAAGTCTATGTACAAAATACAAGGTATTCATGTAGAATAGGGGGTGGTGGTAGTTGCACTAACACAACTTCCATAAGGGAATTTTAAATGGGGGGGGGGCATCCATAGGCATCCTTCAGTCTCAAGAGACCATGGCAATGTGCTCTGAATAGAGGTCTTGGAACAGTGTCTAGTGTGGCTGAGAAGGCCAATTCGAGAGTGACAATCCCTTCCACACTGAAGACAAATACAATCTGTCCCCTGTCCAGCTCCCTGATTTTATTGGTTTCGGGACTGCCTCTTTGCCTCGGCCTGCTGGACAAGTGTCTCTTCAAATTGGGAGCGGTCCTTCTTGCACCGCCTCCAGGCTGAACACTCAGATGTCAAGGTTTCCTATCTGTTGAGGTCCATTCCTAAGGCCTTCAGATCCTGCTTGCAGATGTCCTTGTATTGCAGGTGTGGTCTCCCTCTGGGGCCCTTTCCCTCTACTAATTCTCCATCTAGGGGATCTTTTAGAATCCAACCGTCAGCCGTTCTCACAACATGTCCAAGTTTTTTTTGGCAAATAAGTTCCAAAATGGTTTGTTTTTAAATTTCTCCTTCTCACATGTGAAAACAAAATAAGAACTACCTCTGTGAGGGGACAACCTGCCTATCTCTTGGAGGTGTGTCCAATGTCTGCCCCTGGAGGTGCACCCAAGTCAAATGGACAACATGACTGGGGTTCCTCCTTAACTCCCCTCATTCCATGCACAATATTCCTTAACAAATGCTGTCATTTACTAAACAATATGGCTGATTTCAGTTCACAAATATATTTGAGATTCCTCTTTAAAACTGTCTGGCTTAACTTATTTGAAAGGTAAACTGGAGAGTTTATTCTTCATCTCATCCCTGTTATCTACATCCCTAATTCCCCCAGATATTATTTATTTATTTTTCTTTCTATTTCAGAACCTGGAGACTGAGTGAGCTTTCAACATCACAATAATTCTTTCTCAGCATGCCAAGAAATTTGGCATTTTTAACCAAGAAAAAGTAAAAGAAGAAGAGTGTGAGTGGAAGTTATGTGGGAATAAATATCCTCCCAAACTGAGAATTAACCTGCAAGCTGTGATGTTCCTCTTACTTAGTTAGGGTGACATGAGGGTGGAAGATTTCTTTGAGGTGTTTCTGGCTGAGCTTGGCCTACAACCATGTAGGAAAGCTCCACATGATCCATCTTTGCTGAAGGGCTGCTATTCCAAATGAAAGGAAGGCAGAAATCCAGGTTGGAATGCATGGAGAAAGTGGATGAAATACAAGGGGCTGGAACTGAAGAAATTAGTGGGAGATGGGTTATCCTTTGACTGGATTGCAGTGAGTCTGAAAGAGCAAGCTATGCAGTGTGGCTGTCACTCACACCAGCTGTTTGGAATTAAACCTAGCTGGATTTGGTAGACAGGTCTGGGGGCAGAAAAGCAGAGGCATATGATGAGCTGGAGGGGTAGCTTCAGCTTTACATGCAATAGACAACATGATGCAAAAGAAAAGAGAATGAGGAGCCACAAGACAGAAAAATAATAGGAGCGAGTAGCCATAGCACTGACTAAAGAGAATTCTTGTAACTGCTGCTTGATTTGTAGAAGGAAGAGATCCCATCTCTTTTGTCAGACACTTCAACTTCAACAGCTGTGCAGCAGAAAAGTCCAACTTGATCCTATCCATCGTGGGAATAGCTACACATACTGAATTTGGCCCATGTGAGTGGTTTAGATTTTTATTCAAATTGTTTTGGATATAAACTTACCAAAATGTACAAGTAGCCTCACAAATCTGATGCAAAGAACTATAGATTTTATCCACTCCATACTGCCATATCTACAGTAGAATTCATCTATCAATAACACTGACTGAGACAATATAAGGAAATGGTGTTTACATAGGATTGCCTTGTTACTAGGTGTTTCATTACATTAGGCAGAATGTAATGAAATTCATACAGACATAATTTTATTGATCTATTTTTCCAACAGACCACTTAACAGAAAGGTTCCCACCGAAGTCTACACAAACTATAACTTGTAGTGTTTTGGTCAATCCACTGCAGAAAAATAATTTTTTTGTTTGTAGACATGGTGTACAAAAAACACAGCCTGTGACAGCCCTGGTTCAAACACAGCAAAACTCTGTACTGATTATGTATAGGAAAGATGCTGTAGCAGGTCCTTTCTTCCACTCCCATGGTGCCATTATCTATCAGGGTAGAACCATTTCCTCTCTGTTAAGAAGTATTATTCTAGGTGTTTTTGTGGAAGAAAATGTGGTCCGCAAGGCAGTGGCCAAGTCAGCATCTTTTTAAACAGATATGGCCACTTCTGCTGCATTACCTCCACACATGGTAAAGCACAAGAGGATACTACCACTGATTTATGGTGCCCTTTGGTTCCCTGAGATTTATGTCCCTTTGAAGCCATGGTCCACTAGTCATGCTGCTAAGTGTCCAAGGAACCAAGAGCAAATTATGTGTGTACTTTATATGCATACCCAACAGTATCTTTAGTCCTCTGTTTACTAATGTGGTGGCACTGTGGGTTAAACCGCAGAAGCCTCCGTGCCGCAAGGTTAGAAGACAAGCAGTCGTAAGATCGAATCCATGTGATGGAGTGAGCGCCTGTCGCTTGTCCCAGCTTCCGCCAACCTAGCAGTTTGAAAGCATGCAAAATGCAAAAATGTGAGTAGACAAATAGGTACCACATCGGCGGGCAGGTAAACGGCGTTTCATGTCTAGTCACGCTGGCCACGTGACCACGGAGGATTGTCTGCAGACAAACACTAGCTGTATGTCTTGGAAACGGAGATGAGCACCACCGCCTAGAGTTGGACACGACTGGACAAAATTGTCAAGGGGAACCTTTACCTTTACTAATGCAGTCTGAGATTCTTGTAAATTCTTGTACATATTTTAAAATAAAAAGATTAAGAAAACAAGTATAAGATTTATGATTATATTCTGTCAAGACAATTCCAATTTATGTTGACCCTTCTTAGGATTCTCTAAATACGAATTAGAAGTGGATTACAGCTTGCTATATAAGATAGCTATTCTCCTACAAAGCAAAGCAGGGAATCAAACTCCCAGTCTTTGGCTCGTTAGCCAGGTACCCAACTCACTGAGCTATCCGATATACCTGGAATTAAACTGTACTAGTATTAAAAGATCTTGTCGGTAAATTCATCAGACTACTACAAGCAGCAAATTTAGGACTGTAGTATAAACTACTCAAACATGATTGAGACAAACATGATGGGCGGGATGAATTACTTCCGAAGACTACATTTTGGAAAAAAACACACATGCTGTTATCAACTAAAGTTAGGTCAGAATTACTGAACGGCGATAGCAGCATTCTGATGCCCATGCTGTGATCCATGGGTTCAATCCACACAACTATGTAAAACAGTGTTCTAGTATACAGTACTGTGTACTGTATCTGTATTGCAGTATAATTTATTTTTATTTCTTTATTTTATTAGATTTATACCCACCCACCCCATCTAGACCAAAGGTCTATTCTGGATGGCATAAGTATATCTTCATGTTCTTTTGAACCTGAATTAGCATCTGCTTTAAAAATATGACATGTACATGACAGCTATACCAAATGAAAATCAAAAGCCCGATAATTTTTCCATCCTGTTATCTTTGCAGAATTTAAGAGATATCATACAAGATAAGAGAATGCTTGTTTTTACTGCAAAGGCTGATAGAAAACTGAAAAGAAACTTATATGTTTCTATATAGGCAGTGGCACGGTGGGGGGATGAGCTGAACAACTGCCAGCCCTTTGTCCACAAGACTGAGAAGGAGAATCCAACCTACATTGACTGGAGTGAAACCTGAAACCTGTCATCCTATGCTGATTCTACAAAACTGTAGACTCCATTTTGGAATTTGCTTTAAAGAACAGAAGTGTGGACCCTACAGCTAGCCATGATTTTTGGGACTTCCTCACTGATTCTGCACCCTACCTCCCCCACCTCCTGTTCTGTAATTTCTGGCTTGATGAGGACCCTGCTGGACTTTAACACTAGCTTTAGTCTGAGAGATTTTAGTGGACTGATGTACACGGAAAAAAAAATCCAAAATGGGAAATGGGTTCTCCCAGAGCAAACATGAGGACTGGGATTTGTTTACATGCATGGTGGCCTTTCGGTAACATAGTCAAGCTTTTTTGGAAATATCATGAATGGAACTAAAAATGGATTTGATATTTTGCTTAATTCCTATTTATCTTATCAAACAGAGGATGGATTAACAGCGTTTTATAGTTAAAAGTTCATATCTTAGTGGAAAAGTTGTATGTGATTTAATCCTACAGTAGTGGTACCCAGCCTTGGGTCCCCAGATGTCCTTAGACTAAAACTTTCAGAAGACTTCACCATATACTGTGCCAGCCAGGATTTTTGGGAGTTGTAGTCAAGAATATCTGGGGACCCAAACTTGGGAACCATTGACGTAAGGGAAGAATCGAGCAGTTATTATTGTTCCATGGAGAGGAACAAATATCAGATCAACACAGTGATAAAAAAAATCTGATTTAGTCCATGTGGATTCCATAAAACAGAAAAGTCGTTGTATAAATCTCAGTAACTGCTGTAGGCAAGGGGCAGTGATTTGAGGAGGGAAGTGTTAGTCATACTTGTAGAAGTGTTATATGTATTTTACCTCTGTTCTAGTGCATATTATGAATCAGGAATGAAGCCTGAGGTGGTGCCCACCCTCCACCATGTCCATAACCCCCAGAATAAACACGTCTGAATGAAAAAAATTTTCACTGCACAACTTTTAGTTAGAATGTTTTCCATCCAAAGGTGCTCCCAAGCAAGAAAACTTTGGAAATGCAGCAAACTAAATACACATATAAGCAAGTTACATTACTGACAGAAGAGCACTTAACTACAAAGAGGAATACTTTCTGTTCAAAGTGGAATACAGTAAAATGAAATGAAAAATTATCCACCATTTGGATCTGGCACTTGAATTAAGTTAACTGTCAGTAGAGTTCAAATTAATTCTGTCAGCATCAGCATATCTGGCCCAAGTAAGTACTTTGAAGATTGTAGCAGGGGAATACTGAGATACTCCTTCACCTTAATGACCATGCATCTAACCACAATAATTTATTAGAACAGGAGGCTATTAAATGTATTAGTTCAGGCTAGAGTTACGATTCTAGAAATCGAGAGATGAACAAATGGATTGACTTTACTCTCTCTAGCACTGTTCTAAATCTGTGCAATCTGGTGCACCAAGATTCAGTTTACAAGGATAGTCCCCTTATATATTTTACTAGGTAGATAGGTCCATCATCAGGATGGAGGCAGGGTCCTAATCCAAAAAAATGAACAGATATTAAAGATGCATCGGTAGATTGTACTACACAAAGTGAGAAAACCTGCTTAAGAGTTGATAAAAACAGGCAAATATTTGCAAAGATCAAAGAAAAGGCAACACTAATATTGACAAAAGAAAAGGCATAGACAGAAGACTTATCACAGCCTGGATGTGTTATTTATTTGACCATGCTGGCTGGGGAATTCTGCTAGTTGTACTCCAAAGAGTAAGATTTCCAAGTGCTTGTCCTTCCTGTCACTGTAGAAAGTGTCCAGTGCCCGCACTGGCAAAAATTTAGAACCAAATTTAACCAGCTACTTGTGCTTAGATACATCCACAGTGGACATTTTGACTTTTACTTTTTAAGTTGATACCTGTGCTTAAGAATGGGAAAGAAATTTGCTGAAGTCACATATCTGCACAGAAATATCCATTTTGTACCTCTGGAACAGTGTTTTCCAACCTGGGGGTCAGGAGTTGCAGTGTTTTCTGGGATGTTCACAGGTCTCCTTATAGGTGTTGTAGCCGTTGTCCAATAATTTCTAATTTGACCTTTTAGATTGGGATATTAAAGTTAGTGTGTGCGTGCATGTATGTACGAGAAATAGATCCTCTGGAGGAGAAAGAAACCTCTACTTTCTGAGAAGGGATGACTTTACTCAATTAAAATGGCTTTTTATGCAAACACGGCACAGAGTACTGCAGGTGTTACATGACTATTATAAAAGGGGGCTGTGACTTAAAAAGGTTGGGAATCACTATTCTAGAGCTACTAATGGATTGGAATACCTTTGGCTTCGGAAATTAGTATATTGGCAAGCTGGTTTTTCAGAAGGAGATGTGCACACAGGCCTTACTTAGTGCATGATCTTCTGCACAAGTATACAAATGGTTCTACCCTGAAACAAAAATGTCAAGCGTTGTGGCCTAAAAAGTAAGCCAGTATATACGTATTCCACAAAGACTGTTTCCTCCCTTCTGCCTTCTGGTTACTCATCAGCAAGTATGACCTAAATTATATTGTGTAAATAATTTTCATGACCGGATGCCATCCACTTATGCAAAGATGGTACCTCAGAATTCTCCCCACACCTCGTGGGTTGAGAAATGGGCAGAGGGACATTTCATTCAGTTTCCCAAGGCAGTGTCTCAAGGCAGGGGCAGCCCATGAGCAAAAAACTGTACCTCGGTTCCTTTCTTGCAATGTTTCCTCGGTATTTTTGTTTTTGCCATAGCTACCTCCTTCTCCCAATTTGGCATTTTCCATAAGGCCCCAAACCTAACATTATCCCAAGTAATTCTTTGGGGTGGGGAGGAACAGCAGACACAAAAAGACAAAACACAAAGAAACAGACACTATTGTTTCACATGGTGCTAGGAAAGGTGAAATTCCAGACGTTCTCTTTGATAGAAATCACGAGTTACTTCTTCTTTACCAAGTGGCAGAAATGAAAGCCTAAGTAAGTATTCCATTCATTGTTTTTTGCCTATATTGTGTGTGGCAGCAGTCTGACAACAAGGAGTGACACTGCTTTTTTTTAAAAGTCCACTTCACAGAAACTGGCTCTATTTGTTGGGCATGAAATTATAGGGACTGACACTTTTGAAGGACTAACCCTCGTACTCATAGGAAGATCAAATCTTTGTGCTGAGACAAGACCAGTTGAAGCTCTCCTGCCAGCTCAGGTAGGAAGCAAAGCACTGGTCACTTCAATGGCAGCTCCACCTCCCAGTGGCCGGGCTATCACCAATGCAAGGCAAAGAAAGGGAAGGAGCTTTTCGAGAAAATCAAACACAGTTCTGTAGAGAGTTTAGGAAGAAGGAAGAGGCAATGCCCCACTGCTTCAGCTCTAGCAGTGCCCAACACACCTCATTATCAGCACCTCCCATTATGGAAGATGAAGCTTGGAGCTACACTGAGCAGCACTCTACTATCTGTACAGAGCCGTATTTTCCTCTGTGGCTCACATTCAGGAAATTCTTGGTGCTGGAGAGCTGCAGATTGGCAAAGCACCTGTGCAAGAGGAGTGAGTGGCAAATCTGCTGTGCTTCTGACCACTTTTGTCACTGTGTCAGTCCTGTGCTCAGCTGAATTGTTGTCTAGCTTTTGGCTCATATAAAAGAGAAGTATCTTTCTTTCTATTGCAGGAGTTGCAGAATTCTGAGGGAGGAAAGTTTTTCCTTTTTTTAAAAAAATTACCTTAGTGGTTTAGATATCTGGCTACAGAGCCAGAGGTTGAGAGTTCAATTCCCCACTGGATGTCCTGGGAGAAGAGCCAGCCTGTGTGGCCTTGGGCAAGCTGCACACTCCCAGAGTGCCCCAGAAGAAGGGGATAGTAAACCACTTCTGAATATTCTCTCCCTAGAAAACCTTGGTAAAGGTCATCATAAGTAGAATCGATGGCACATGATGATGATTATGATGATTTTAAAAATTGTTTAATAGGGTGGTGAGGTTTCCTCTCCAACCACTTCCTTCCTAGTAAAAAACGAAAGCCAAACCATTAATGCAACCAACAGTATGGTGTAAAATTCAGCTATTAGAGTGCTGTTGCTATGCAAACAGGGGGCATTTCTCTCGGGAAATATGTGAAACAATGATATAGTGTAATTCTCCAGATATATTCCAGACCTCTTTCCATAAGAACAGTAATACAACTGCCAATTTTATAGAAATGGTGTGGCCATTCCCAGGACCCTGAAACCGCCCAAGTTTTACTGAGTGATATATTTGATCTGGGACTAAAGAATTACCTCCAGACTTGCTATGAAAAGCTTAGGGAAGAGGAGAAAAATGGCTCCAAGCGACTTGTCATAATGAAATGTGCCACAATTAGTAGAAACAAGTGGCCATTTCCATTAGCAGTTCAAAACGAATCTTGGAAAACAATTTCTTGACTCCCGCTGCAGAAAGATCACCACCCACAGATGTCCTCAGAACTCAAACCTATTCGACATGAGCAACAAACTCAGCTAGTGAGGAAATCTAATGAAAACCACGTATAAGCCATTTCACCAAGAAGAAACACCTGATGGCGCATAAACAAAGAGGGGGGGGAACCTATAAATAACAGCCAGAAGTTCTGAATGTGAAGTAAGTAGGAATATTTTTAGGATTATTTCGGAGCAAGTCAGAATTATGTCATGTGTGTGGAATACAGAGAGTTAGCAAGTTTTTAATGTGGCGCTTTAGAATCAGATGCCTCATACCTATACGCAACATCCACTACTATGCCAACAAAACCTTCACCTGGGCGTTAGATTGCTCTTGCTGCATCCAAAGGCTAAATACATGGATGGATGTAAATACACTGGCAACTCAGTATGCAGTTAAACCACTTAAGAGGCCCTTGACTTCAGAGGGATTGAGGTAGACTGTGTGCAAGATTTCAGCCACAGCCTGTGAAAGCAGTTTGGGGTAAGACTTTTGACCATTTCCGCATCTCAGACCAGTTACTCTCGAGATCCAAACCTCCAAATCCACCAATAATGTGCATCAGCAATTTTCATGCCTCTCAGTGCTATTGGAAGGCAGATACTGTAGAGCTGATCGTCACAAAAATAAAATGTAATTTTTAAAAAAAAATTATTTAAAATGTGGCTAACACCGCTTTGTTCCAAGGCCGTTGTATTCACATGGAGCACTAACATGGTAAAGGCTGGTTTCAGGGCTCCTTCCAGAAAGCAAGAAAGTCCTAAACCAATGAAACCCTGAAGTTTATTTCTTTCAAACCAAACTCATCACCACTACCTCGAACCAGGCGCTTCCCTTCAGCCCCACCCACAGCATGCCTCCTACTCCGTATTTCCCAATCCCCTGTGATACACAGAGTTAACCCCACTTAGAAAATAGGGCAAATAAATCACCCACTGCCAACACTGGAGACTTGGATTAGCATGCTATATGCAAGCTTTGCTGATTTAAGGATTAAGGGGTGGGGGAGAGAGAGAGAGATTCTTGAAATGCTGCTAGCTCTTCTGCCCCCCCCCCGCCACATTTGATCATCCCTCATTCCTGCTCCTGAGGGAAACTGATCCCCACCTTTCCCTCCCTCCCTCCCTCTCCAAATGGTGAATGTTTGACACGCCGGCGGCAGCCTTTCTTACGCAGTATGGCAGGAATTAACACATGTACTTAATTTCTCCCGCCACCCCAAAAGGCAGCTGGAAAAACGCTTTGCCATATGCCGGTGCGATTCTCCCGAGTGAATTAATGGCACAGCATGGGACCGCGAGTAAACAGGTCTCTTCGGCACCCACAGCAGGCTGCCTACCTCTGATTCTCCTCCTTACACATGTCTGGGCGCAGGATTTACAAGAAGCCTCTTCTCTCCCCCCCCCCCCTTTCAAGGCAAGGCACAAAGGGTTTTTAGGGGAAGCCCAAACGCCTGCAGCTTCCCAGGTCCCTTCCACAACCTCTCTCACACAGAAGCGAGACGAGCACACTCGCACACACCCATGCCCAGCTTCCCTGGCATTTTCTACGAATTGCCTCTTCGAATCGGTGTGGCTGTGTTAGTTGCAAGTGGCCACATGCTTTGCTTTTCCCCTGCTTTGGCTTTCCCAAGGAGCAGAGTCGAAATTCAGCACTCGCAAATGCACATGAACAGAAAAAGGGGGAGGGGGAAAAATAGAAATATACATTAAATATATACATATATCTTAAGTCTTACCTCTCGAGGGTCTTCTTTGTTTGGTTTGCAGAGAAGAAAACGTGCCCATTACAGCACCCATTGCAACTGCTACTTGAGCGAGGGGTTTTAATTTGTGTTTTTCCCCCCCCTTTTCCTCCCTCCCACCCCAGTGAACAACAACAACAACACAAAATCTGTGTGGAATATCTACTAGAAACAAGAGGAGGAGGCGAAAGCAAAGCACTGCAGCTCGGCGTTCAGCGAGCGTTAAGCTTTGAGATTCCCCCCCCCCCCCGCTTTTCTTCCCCCCTTCAGTCAACACACATGCACTGACTCACAGCCGGCTGCACTCTTATTATTCAAAACAGCTCCCCATCAAAATTTAAATGCTAGGTAGATTCCCTCAGACCCGAGCTGGCAGCCAGATGCATCAAAATATTTACTGGAGCACAGCCACGCCAACACACAGGCTAATTCTTCCTCTGGTTCCCTGATGGCTCCCGCCAGAAGCCTGGAGGTCTACAGAGAAAGCATCACTGCCTCTTGCCCGTTGTATACTAAACTCCCATTCTGGAGGCATGGCGAAGGTCTCCGGGGATGCCAGGGGACTTGGTCTCAGTACCAATCGTCAGTGAATGAATGAATGAATCAGAACTTGCTGAATGGAAAATAATAGTGAGCCAGCTGTCAATGTAGCAGTTGTGCAAAAACCTGATTCCTGCTGATTAACGGCCTAATGAGGGATACAATATGTTTTTAAACGAAAACCAAATCAGGGAACAACATTCATTTAAACTCTGCCCGGGCAAAGAAAACTAGTATTCTCTGCAGAGAAAACAACACCTACTAAATTACACCATGGCTTCCAGTTCATACTCTTCTCTGCCTGGGTGTGCCACATGGGTAAATGGCATGGTGTCTGTCACAATGGGCATTTCAGTTGATCCACATTATGAAAAAAAAGCCTGCTTTATGACATAGAAATTCCCTGAAAATGGGACATTAATTCCCTTTCATGGAAAATCATCACTGTTTTGACACCAATTGATCCTTGCCCCTTGCTATCCACATGGGCAGTGCCACTCCCCCTTGTCTCACTCTGCAAATGGCACACTTCACCTAAACTATTTATACTGGGGGAAACCAAGTTATACTGGATGTAGGTGTTTAAGCTACTCCCTGACATGGTGGAATGTTCCATTTCACAACTAGAGGGGGGGTGAAGAAAGGGTACTAGGAAAACAAACCTAATTATGCAGTCAAGTCAGAAGAGAAATCCCTTTGCAATTCTTTGGAACACAGCAGTACTGACGATTTGTGTGTGGTCCTGGTGATGTGCATTGATCCACATGAGATGGATGGTACTCTGCCTCAGTAGTTCTCTGTTTTTTTTTCTTTATTTTTTTTTTAAATGAACTCAAGGAATAAAGGAAAAAATTAAAAAATTAATATCAGTTTGTTTTATAAGGATTTATACTGGAGTTTATACTTATATATATAAGCCCTGAGTGCTGATGAGCATATCTTTTCCCTATATATACAGTATAGGGAAAAGATATGCCCATCAGTACCCAGGGCTTTCTGTGCTTAACTCTCAGGTTCTGAGTTTGAATCTTTATATGTTCTGCCAACTTGATCCTGAACAAATCAAGAGGATTTTCATTTTACACAGTTATACCACAGGCAAATACAACATGGTCCTGTCCATGCCAGGTATATTGAATTTGGCCAGAGTGGGTGGGTGAAAATTGCCACCCATTTTTGAAGAATTTACCAAAATGTTCAAATCACATATTTGGTCAGAAAGAACTTAACATTTTCAAAATATGAATATGATAGATAGCAACATGGCACTAGTGAATTTTCCTATCTCTATGGAACATCCACCACACTTGAAACAGTTCAATGATGGATAAAGGAGATCAAAAAAGAGTTATGTTTTTAGTTTTTTGGAACACTACACAGACAATGACAATGGCCAGAACCCTTTTGATGTTCATGTAAGATTGCTTGATTTCCCACAAGTGAGTGATGAGTTGCTGGGGCACATCTAGGTTCCATAATTGTGTGTTTGATCAGGAATGCAATGAAAACATGCCCCAGCACCTCATCAATTAGTTGCTATTAACTGTGGCAAATTACTCAGACCATATGTGAGTATCAGTAGGATTCTGGGCAGTGCATCCAAATTCCAGTGTTAGAAAGACATATGGTTTTATGAAGACGCATCTTCACACAAACAAGAGATGTAAAGCTAAGCTGTGCCTCTAAACAAGTTTTACTTTTGGATAAATGTAAATAATTTTCAGATTCTGGAATCTTTAATGTGTGGGGAAAGGTATATTAGAAGCAGTGTTTTCCAATGAAATTGTCTTAGTAATAAGGGGTACATGAACGTTTTTTTTTTTAAAAATGGATTCTTACACTGCATTTTTATGTCTTACATAAAATACTTTAAAGAAAGAAGTTCCTCATATACCCGCCATTTCTTCTAGACCTCAATTTATTAATTTGTGACTCTTAGCAGGAAAAAGAAGGAGCAAGGGTCTTTGCTATTGGATTTCACATACGTTGTCAAGAAATTTGCTTAAAAGCTAACCATCCAAGTTTATGTACAAGACTCTGCTTAGCTGGAGGCCAGCTCCAGGTTCAGATAGAAGTGGCATTTTTCTGAATACCAGCTGTTGAGAGGAGAGGGAAAGAGCTGAGGAGGATCACTCCTTCCTGAATTGATGTTTACTTTCGAAGCATGCTGAGGAGGCCATGTTAGAAATAGAGGCATCAGTCTTCTCTTTGTTCCAAAGTCCTTGGATGAATCTGAGCATACTGTGGAATTTGAGCATGCTGTGAATGCCAGAAAACACACTACAAATCTGTTTACAGTTAGACAAGACAGACATTTCCTTAGAAATATAAACATTTGAAATCCCTCCATCCCATCACCAGAGGGTTCACCTGGAATTCAGTGGCAATTAGAGATGGAGAGACACAGGCACAATCCTTATATTTGACCTTAATATGCTTCAACGTCTCAGAAAAGCCCTACAGAAGTTACAGGTATATAGAACTACCCAATTCCCATCCAATAGCAAGCAATTATAGCAGACTGGACACAAATTTCACCACTATAGTACCAGGTAAAACTTTGAAACATGATTAGTAAAGAAAGCATAGAACAGGAAAGCAAAGGGTCATGGCAATGTGCAAGAATTTGAGCAACACAGAATGAAGAACCTTGAAGGTTGGGCAAAAGCATCCAGAGAAGATAGCTGAACAGCAATGCAACCAGTAGGAGAAAATAAAACAAATGGGAGATGTCTGAGACAAGCATCAAGGGAATACAGTGAGGGTGAGATGAGCTCTGAGGTCACAGTACCATATCAAAAGCCACCTTATAGGAAATCAATGCTCTTCCACAGAAGCACCTACAGTAGAGGCCTCAAAGACATTTCACAAGAAGTTATTTTTAAAAAGACCATAAATGAAAAAAACCATGGCTCTCAGTAGAAATTTTTGGCCCTTGAAATCAATTGCTCTTATCACAACATACAAAACCATTCTTTATGACATACCATATTTGGACACATGCACTTAGCATAACAAGGTCCCAACATTAAAAATAAATGCTTTAGAACAAATTACCACACACAGTTCATTACGCTGCGAGGTGCCGTACTAAAAGCTAGGTGTAAATCAACTTTTGTTTGTAATGTTTTCTGGTATTTTGTTGGACTTTGTCCCAAAACAGAAGAATCTGATGGGCCTGGGCCAAATGAGCAGGCCACCTACAAGGACCCAGAGTGCCTGGAAACAAGAAAAACAGGAAGGCAAGCAGGGAGGAACTTGTTATCAAGCAGTCAGTAATTTTTGTCCCTTCTGTGACAGTGTGGAGAAATTACAGGTTCTGTTCTCACAGACACAATCCTCTTCTGAGTGAAAAAGAGGTGGAAATATTTTTCTGTTGATTTATAACTCTATCGCATGCCACCCTGAGCATGGAAAATATGATTAACCAAACAAAGAAACTGGGAGGACACTAGGAGACATCCATGTCTCATAACTTAACAGAGCAATCCTATATATACTTATTTGGAAACAAATCCCATTGCACTCAGTGGTAGTTAGTTTTAGGTTAGTATGTACAGGACTGTCGTATTGGCCTTCGTTTATAAGCCCATTTGTGTTCCCAGTGCCTTAGATACTGTACATTGGCAGTGTCATATTATAGGAGACTTATTCACCACCTACAGGTTGTCACGTCCACATCTCCTTCTCTACTTCTCAGTTCAGAGATGGCATTCTGACTGCATAAGACAGTAGATCCTCACAGAGGAATGACCTAAAGCCCTTACTCTGCCATTATACAATTTGCTTGTCTACTGTTAATTCTCATGAGAAGACTCCCTGGAAAAGACCCTGACGTTGGGAAAGTGTGAAGGCAAGAGGAGAAGGGGACGACAGAGGATGAGATGGCTGGACAGCGTCATCGAAGCTACCAACATGACTTTGACCCAACTCCAGGAGGCAGTGGAAGACAGGAGGGCCTGGCGTGCTCTGGTCTATGGGGTCACGAAGAGTCAGACATGACTTAACTAAACAACAACAACTGTTAATCAGCTCAAATGGACCACCATGAACTGGTAGACAGCTAAGTGGTTTAAGTATCTGTCTGTGAAGCCAGAGGCTGGGAGTTCATCCTTAACATGGGCTGGACTCAGGGATCCACAGGATCCCTTCCAGCTCTGCAATTCCAAGATTGTTACTTACCTAAGATTACCACCAGCGCAGAAACTTAATTCAGCAAGTTACAACAATCTTTCCGCATGAAGTGCCTAAGCAGAGAATGAGTGAAGTAAACACAGTACCGTTTCCCCGAAAATAAGACCAAACTTGAAAATAAGCCCTAGTATGATTTTTCAGGATGCTCGTAATATAAGCCCTACCCAAAAAATAAGCCCTAGTTAAGTAAAACCCCGCCCTCCACCAGGGACTCATTGTGCAGCAACCAGAAGAAGATGACATGACTGTATTTGAATAAACATAGATTGTTGTATATTTTAAAAAATAGAATATCCCCTGAAAATAAGCCCTAATGCATTTTGGGGGCAAAAATTAATATAAGACCCTGTCTTATTTTTGGGGAAACATGGTATATGAAAAAAAAAATTCAGGAGGCTGCTATTACCTATTTTATTGTGAGAATGTGTTCATTGCATATAATCTATACAGTGGGGTCTTGACTTGAGAACTTAATCCGTATTGGAAGGCGGTTCTCAAGTCAAAAAGTCTGTAAGTCAAGTCTCCATTGACCTACAGTGCATTGAAAACCGATTAATCCCGTAACAGGCCGTTTTTGTTCCATTTTGGTTTTTTTCTGGTCTGTAAGTCAATTCTCAGGCTGCAAGTCAAACCTAAATTTTGCGGCCAGAGAAGTCTGTAACTCAAAAAGTCTGTAAGTCAAGCCGTCTGTAAGTCAAGGGTCCACTGTAAATGTTATCAAAATAATTTTAAACGAAACGTTTTAAAATATATGCATTTGCCTTTTTTAAAAACCTCACTGAAATTACTGAGTGAAATTACATTGTTTTTGTTAATCACTGTGAAATTACTGAGAGCCTAAAACAACTAAAACTTTGATTAAAAGGTAGACTGAGCCCACCTTTCAAAATAACTAGGCAGGCGGGATTAGAAGAGGTTCACCATTAATTCCACCTCTGCTTCAGCCACAGAAGAGGAAAAAGTACTGGCATATAATTCATTTAACCACTGCATTCAAATCCCACTGCATTCAACTGAAATTGGGCAGCATGTTTATCACCACAGGCTAACTTAAGGTATTTCAAAGTGTATATGAGATGAATACAGATTGCCGCTTACAAGGGATAATACACTATCATGGCTATGCACGAACCAGCACTTTTCTAAACTGGGCCAAGAATTTTTTAAAAAATCTTATGATATGTATGCAGATGCATGATTAAATTGTTATTTGCTTCTCCCTTGAATTCCACAGATCTGAGCAGAACAGTTTTGGTCATACTCAGGATTTTTTCCCCCTTATATTTCAATAAATAAATATTCAATAAATATTATACTCCTGTTTGTCTCCAGGAAGTGTCATGAGAAAGGTGGGTCTTAGGCCTACTGATGCCCCCCGTGGGCAGTGTGGCAGCCCGCAGTCCAATGATGGTGGTCTGACTGGACCCCTCTCCTGGCATGGAGGCTCCATGTAGTAGCCAGAGAGGGTGTTGACACAGATTGGGGGAATTCTCTCTCTTTCTCTCTCTCTTTTTTCTTTCTCACTTTGTGTAATCAGTTGTTTATAGTTATATTGTTGGGGATATAGGAACTATACAAGGATTTTTAACTACACGGGATCCAGCACCCCTAAGTGTGTTTATCTACTCATGAGTAATGCAGATTGTGGAATCAAAAACTAGATCCTTATTTGCTCATTGGAAATATTGGCAATTGGAAATATTAATATTGGAAATATTAATTGGCAATTGTGCACCTTCCAGTTAATTTTGTTGACCCTCCCAGGATTTTCTAGAATCAAACACTCAGAGGTGGTTTATCACTCCTTTCTTCTGATAGTGGTCTGGAACCATGCAGCTAGCGCAGGGCCACAGAGACAGAAGGGCACATAACCCTATTTAGCATACATATACTGGGTTCTCAAATGTCCATCTTCTGGCTCCACAGAAGCAGGTGATTCAACCCACAGAGATCTACCAGCTCTGAGTGAGCATATGGCCATATGGAAGCTCTGCTTTTCTCCCACTTCTCTGAGTAGCAAATTAGGATTGAGAACACAGTAACATTCTTTTCAATATTCATGTGTAGCTCCCTGGGGATATATGTGCAAATAACCAGATTCCTGTGTGGATGAATGCTTAGCATAAGAAAAAGAAAAAGTAGCCGTATTGGCAGGAGTACTCTGGAAATTGTATCTTTTCATCTTTGCTTATCACAGAAGGCTAAGATTTCATTTTACTGATTGTGTACATCTACCCAGTTCAAAAGAGGAGACAGCACCTAAATTATCCAGATAATTAAAACTATTAATTTCCTGGAAAGGAATTTATTGATTGAAATATATTGCTCAACATATTTTAAGGTAATGTTTTCCTCAAGGGCATCAATTTGATATTGTTCTCATTTGGGGTGGAGTGGGATATCTGTTCATCAAGAAGTACCTTGTGTGTTGTTTGTGTTCCCGAGAAGCATCCTTCATGCAGATGAGTCCAAAATGCAAGGCTCACTTGGCAGAGTTTTATCTCACCAACATTTCGCAGGACCAAAGTTCTCCCTTAAGAGTTCTAACTGCATAACTAGAGGCCAAAGATGTATGCCACCATGTAAAATTTCTTTCACCTAAGTTGTAGTCTTCCTCTTCTGTAAAATTTATATACAGTGGTGCCTCGCTTAGCGATGTTAATTTGTTCCGAAAAAATCACTGCTAAGCGATTTCATCGCTAAGCGAAATGCAGTTTCCCATTGAAATGCATTGAAAACCGGATAATCCGTTCCAATAGGAACGAATTGCCATCCTTAAGCAAAAATCGCCATAGGAAACATCGCCAAGCAAAATGCAGTTCCCCAATTGAAATGCATTGAAACCTATTCAATGCATCTCAATGGGGGAAAAATAAAACAACACATTAAAAAAGAGTCAGAACAAAGTCAAATTTGGTTAACAAAGGGTTTATTAAGTGCACTCTATGATTTCAAACATTTTAAACAGTAAACTTTAACTTTATAAATAACAGAAAAACATTTAAAAAACAGTAAACATGAGGCTGTTTAAACCATCAAGCAAAACAGGGGACCCAAAATTTAATCGCTATGCGAAGCATGGTCCCAACCATCGCTAAGCAAAAATCGCCCATAGGGACCATCGCCTAACGAAGTGCAAAAACGCTCCAAAAAAGTTGTCGCTAAGCGATTTCATCGCTAAACGGAACGCCTGTTAAGCGAGGCACCACTGTACTGTGTAATTTAGATCCAGAATTTTCAAAGGCCTTAGATTAAATACAAGATGGCAAGGAGTGCTCTGTTTTGCTCAAATGGACACACACACAAAAATACACACAAAAAACCATTTTATGCAAAATTATACATTTCATACACTGTTTCTTGAAAGGAAATGACAATATAGATGTTTCACACAAATTGCAGTCTAGCAGACATCTGTCTTATTCTGTGTAGCCTGCATAATTAACTTGTAGACCGCCCAGAGAGTGCTTGAAGCACTATGGGGCAGTATATAAGCAGTACGTTTTGCTTTGTTCTGTTGTACGTAGCAAAAGAAAAACCAGAATATACGTCACACTTACACTTATAATGCTAACTAGTTTTTACTTTTCATAAGTTTGTGTGTGCGTAATCAGGCCCTAATCACTATAATTCTGATGGAATTAATCAGTTTTTATTGTCTGTTATATATCAAGTTTTAAAACTGTTGGCAAGGAGAACTCTTGGCAGCTTACAACTGTTGCCAATGGTTTTAAATTACTAACAGTTTTATACTCCCGCCACAGTCACAGCCACTCCACTCATCTGAAAAATTTCATGGACACATGAAAACATGTGAAAAATAAAAAGAGGTGCTACATGACCTCTGGCTTCCCTTTTACACAAATTAGAGGCTTTGAATGGGGAAAAAGTTCTTTGCCCCACTCTTGGATGGCACCAAGGAATCTATCTGTGTTTTAAAATGTCCATTGAATTTTTTTCTTGTGTCAAGTCAACCTAAATCAAAGAAAAGGAGACATTTAGTGAACCTTCCCACCATCCATACTATACTTTCCCTTCAATGAAAACTATCCATACATTCCTTCTTCCTCCCAGCAAGGATTTTAGACAACTGTTGAGGGCTGTTCAACTTGCCGTCCTCTTCTAGCGAACTGCATAACAAATATAATCTTCTTAAGCAAGAGGCCAGGCTCTGTATCAATACACAACTGCCTGGAAGAGAGCCCAACAATCACTGAAACATCAGAATACAGCACAACTTTATCTGGCAGGCACAAAATGTGCTGATTGTAGGATATGGTTGGCAAGTCCATGTACTGCAAAGATATGAGTTAACTGCTGGACCCCTGTCAATGCTTAGATAATTAGATTAGTTTAGGCCTTATTGGGATAAAATCAAGGGAGTCTTAGCTCTCCCTCTTTCTTTCAATGTACAGATACAGTACCTATAAACACTGCAAGGAATGTGAGTGGTGTCTTAACAATATCAAGCCTCTTTGCAATGTGAGAATATCATTTTGGTCTAGTTCGCAGCTGAAAAATAATGCCTAACACACCATTTGTCTGCCACAGGTGGCTCGGTGAGTCACCCATGTGGTTTTTCAGTCTGTCATTTGGGAATCTGCATACAATCTTTTCTGTTCTCTCATGCCCAGAAAAACAGCAAAACAGTGTCTACTATGGAAGGCGATCTCTGTGTTCATTTGGATTCCGGCTCTATAAGCAGAGTAGGGCAACATGCTGCTTTCCTGGCCACCAGAACTGATAAGGACCATGGCATCTGTAACAAAAGTTAGAAAACAAACTGCAGTGTCTCCCAGCTCCATCCACTTTCCCATTTTTCAAAGCATAAACATTGTGTTTCTTTTCGGGGTGGGGTGGGAGGGAGGGACACATACTCTCTTTCCACATTTTTAAAACACTCATGCCTCAGGATGGAGTGAATAGGAGACATTCCCATTTACTCCCACGTACCAAAATGTCTAGTTACTTCTCTGATGAATCCCATCTAGAACTGCCCATCTGACAGTGGCTACCCCAAAATCAGTCCAAATGGAATGTATTTGACAAAGATTCTTATTGCCCTCCCCCGAAGGCTCTGACTTCTTTCTCTGACTCTCTGCAAAGTATGATACGTACTCCTTGCAGGGATTCAGGAGGGGATGTATGGCTGAGTTGTTTCAGTGGGCCTTCAGAGGCTAGGAACTGCAATTCTACCACCTATCTACACGGCGTACATTTTTATATGTTCACAGTGTTGCTAAATGTTATTGTATTTTATTGTTAACATAGTGATTTTTTTTTGTTATATGTACTGTTTTGTGTTGTCCACTGTTATGGGTCACTTTGGAGAGAACAACAACATATAAATGAAAATAATAAATAAATTGATTTTGCCAATTACATTTTATGGAATGCCACACCAGCATTTTATCCAACTCTGTACAGTGCACAGTTAAAGAACAGAAATCTTTGTAACCATGAAAACTATGTATGCATATCATGGATTATGAATGGGGAGATTGAAGAGAAATGAAACTTTCATCTATCTCGCACTGGCAAAATTCAATAGTGACGGCTGTTCTTGAGCAAACAGGCCTACGTTGTACCTGCCTGTCACGTGTGCATTAAATCTGAGAAACCTGGAGGAGGGGAAATAGCCAAATGGCAATTCAAAGTCAACACTAAGTCAGTTTAATATATAGGGAATCAAACCAGACTTTCAAGAATTAAGCATAGAAAGATGACAGATCTGTGAGTTTCAGTTCTTTCTTTCTTTCCAAATCCTTAGGTTCTTTATATTCTGAACATGAGGACATCTGCAGATTCCCCCCCTTCTTCTTTTTATACAAAGCAAATTGAAATTCACTTCTCCTTATTTATTTATTTATTTATTTATTTATTTATTTATTTATTTATTTATTTATTTATTTATTTATTTATTTATATGCCGCCCACACTACCCAAAGGTCTCTGGGCGGCTTACAACATTTAAAATACAATAAAGCCTGATCATGGTGATTTTCCTATAATCACATATGAGTGTGAGCTTATTGTTCAAACAGTAACAAAGGCAGTGACTTGTGAACACCACATTTTCCAAAACCTACCCAAGAAAAGGCAAGGCCCAAATAATTGTTATGTTTTTGTTTTACTTCACTTTCAAATTAAATTAGCTGTTGCAGGTTCTTATGATATCATGATCCCAGAATGTCTAAATGAAAAACTAATTTCAAAATGGACCTCAGTTCTACTAAAAAGATAGTATCAATGGACATTACAGAATGTTAGAAAACCAAGATGCTAACTACCTCAAGCTTCACCTCTTCATCCTTAACCCTCAGTTCTCCTCCTCTCTCTTCAGTCCTCCTCTACAGCAAAATTTCATTTCCAAGGCACAGCAAGAAAGATGATGAAAAAAGGGTTGCATTCTTTTAAAAAAAAGAAGCTAGGTTTTTTTATTACATTGAAAAACAGCTCTGACAATTGCTTTGTGTTTAGGTGAGAAGTAGTTAACTGATAAAAAAAGAGTCAGCTTCTGAGATTTTCCCTTGTTTAGTGTCACTTTGTGAATGTTAGTGAGCACAAGAGGGTATCCTGTAGATCAGTGGTTCTTAACGTGGGCGATAATGCTCCCCAGGGGGCGATTTCATTTTTCAGGGGGGCGGTGGAACGAAAAGGGGCGGCGTGGGGGCACTGGAGCAGAAGGGGGTGGTAGGGGGGTGCTGGAGCAAGCCAAAACTGTGAAGATGGCTGCAGCCTTTTTACAGTGTGCATGAATATATATTTTCCTCCAATCTTAATTTAGTTTCAGAGTTTTCGTCTTGAAATTTTTAGTTCCTGCATTGTGGTTTGTTTTTATGCCCTTTTAATATTTCTTTTTGCATCTTAAAATTTGCTTGCAACTAAATCATTAAATGTTACTTTTTGGGGGCATTTCATTTTCTAGGAATTGAATTTTGTTTTCAGGGGTCATTGGATTTAAGTGTCTTAAATAAATAAATAAATAAATAAATAAATAAATAAATAAATAAATAAATAAATAAACAAACAAACAAACAAACAAACAAACAAACAAACAAACAAACAAGATATCATCACCGTGGGGAGGGGGGCGATGATAACTTCCTCAATAGCTCAAGGGGGCGTTTCTTTCAAAAAGGTTAAGAACCACTGCTGTAGATCATCTTGACTGCTGCCATTGGGGTTGTCAACATTCAGGCTGCCCTTTGCTGTGTAAAGCTTGGCATCCTTTTTTTCCTGCTAGCAATGCAGGCATGATATTGTGCAGCAATATTGGGCCATTTCTTGGCATTTTTAATTGTGGATACAGGAAGCACAACATCCCACATTCACAACCCAGAGGTTTTTGAAGGACTGAATCAGCTACAACAGCAGTCCTTCTTGGCTGTTGTAGACAACTTTGCACCCTTTCTCCTGGGGAATCTCTGCTTGGAACCATTTTTTTTAAAAAAAAAATATCCAATATCACAGCTTGAAAGTTACTTTTTGAACTTAAGCTCCCATGAACCTCCCATCCGCCATGGCAACTGACCACAGTGCCTGGATAATTTCCAAGCTTTGCCCAAGGTGCAAGTTTATTGTGCTACAAACAAAAGGAGAAGACAGGTGTATGAGTTTGCATTTTTCCACTGGGATCCCTCTCTCTTACTCTTTGGAAATAAGCAGGGATGTTGGCAGGTCTTCGAGTCCAACTCCTAAGTCCAACTCCAAGTCTTTGTTACCAAGTCCTGAGTCTCAAATCTGAAGTCTGAGTCCCTATGAAAAACAAGCTTTTTTCCCCAGGAAAAAAGGGAGGGTGGGTGGGTTGTGTGTGGAGAGGTTTGAGGCTTGTGAAACCAGCCCACCCTCATGCTTCAAGTTTTGGCCAATACAAAAACAAAACAAAAGAACATTGACCCTGCCTTGCCTTCTCTAACTCGTCCACCCCTACATTCTCAAAAACCCTCACTCCCTCTCACTCTCTCCTCCACTGTCATTTGCCTCTCTTTCCTACAGCTTCTGGGGAGTGTTGCAAAGCTTCTTGCGGGTTTACGGAGTCCTTTGTTTTTTTTTTAAAAGGGACTACAAATGACTCAGAAAATTGGGTCTGAGTTGCAAGTTGAGTCAATGGAAGAAAAAAAAACCTCTGAGTCAAGTTTGGGTCGAGTCACTGGTGGAATGTACGTCCAACTCTACAACAAGTCCTAGGGCTTCAATTCCCATCCCTGGAAACAAGCATTCTAGGAAACAAATAATCTAAGGCAAAAAGCTGTAAAAAGCAATTCCCTTAACACACTGGTTCTTAACCTTGGGTTACTCAGGAGTTTTGGACTGCAACTCCCAGAAGCCTTCACCACCAGCTGTCCTGACTGGGGTTTCTGGGAGTTGCAGTTCAAAAGCATCCGATTAACAAAGGTTAAGAACCACTGCTTAACAGACTGTAATATCTATTGCATTTGCTTGTTTGTTTACAAATGGTCTCTACTTTTGAGTCATTTGTATTTTTAAAAGTTCCTTCAGAGAAGAACATACAGTATACAGGTTGGATGTTGGGGCGGGGGAGATTCTAAGCAGAATTGTGCTCTTTTCTGCCACCATAAAAAATAAAAGAGAGAGAGAGAAAAACAAAAAGCAAGCATTTCCTACCTTTTTTAAAATATTATTGGATTTCTACCCCACCCATCTAGACCAAAGGTCTATTCTGGGTGGCAGAACTTAACAGAACCTCTTGTTCTGTTAGTAGCTGCTGGCTTGCATGGTGTGTCTGGGAGTGGGCAATATTATTACCTCAGCAAACTCCATTTGTAAAAGCCATTTCTTTCCAAAATAAATAGAGCAACTGTTTCCATTACACCTTCTCTCTGCTGTAAATGCTGGTCATGGCATCTCAAGCTGGCTGCATTTAGGATGTTTACATTTTTTTTCTCATGAGGCTTCTCCCTAATTTATGTGCAAATGAAAGTTACTATATTTATGTCCATTCCTTTTGTTCATTAATATGAAAGCCTCTTGAAAGACAAAGCTAATGTGTTACCCAAGCCTCTTCCTTCCTCCGGGTTAACAGAATAGCCAGGTTCCTATCCCAGATGGGATAAAGAAAACAAAGGCAACTTCTTTCTCTTAAAATACCTTAGATTGCAGTCTTAATGGTATCAACTGAAAAGCAATCCTCCCTGTGTGAAAGATGCCTGCTCTGTAGGGCTGCACCCTTAGAAATTTATCTTTATGTTCTAGATTCTCAGCCAGCAGTGCAAAGAGAATCAAAACTTCAACAACCCAGGAAAGAAAAAATTCCCAACTCTGTGATGGTCAGGAAATTTCAACAGGCTTTCCCCCCCCCAGGGAAAAAAATAAGTTCCATTTTATTTTCTACAGGTTCCAGAAGTTTACCTAGCTGCTACCTTGAGGAAAGGAAAAGTTGTCAAAACCAGAAAGGGAACAAAGGGCAAAAAGATGAAGATAAATTGGCTGAAATCCTGTTCAAACATCTATGCTGTGTAACACTGATCATGTCATCAACTGTAGTGATTTTTGGTGAAATGAAAATATTTTAGATTCTTCCCAGTGGTTCAGAAGTTCCATGGAATCCCCTCCATTGTAGGGAAAACTCATTTACAGGCATGGAGAAAGCCAATACAGGAGAACTAGGTGTTACACTGTTATTTCAGATTATATCCTCCAGTGCTTGCTCTTTCTAATGGAGTGCTACTTCCATTCCGAAAAGAAAACACTTAAAAACTAGGCGCTACTTCTTCAAGGTGACCTGGCCTGTGTAATACAATAAAAACAGGGGCCTATTAAATTAAGTCTGAATCCTGCTTTTGCACACCAGACAACCATGCAGAAAAAAATAGCCTTCATCTCAGCACTGTTTCAACGTAGACATCTGTATTATGACTGGCAGGTGAAAATCCCTTGCATTTTTTGTTCTCAGCTGTCTGCAGAAGAGACTCAATGTCAAGGAGAGAGCTTAGTACTTAAGAAAATTATACATCAGGGCTACATATGGAAATAGGATATGATGTGGTAGGGGGAGGAAGAAAAGAGATTAAGACACCTTTGAATGCCTTTCAGGCTAAGAGCTCATTTTATTTCCTGCTTCAAGTCCAATAAGCCTCGCGAGTCAGAGGCAATTTGCTGGGGTGATGAGGGGGCAAAAGAAAAACAGAGGCTGATGTTTTCCAGATTGTTTGGCTGCATCCTACCATCCCATACATTTGTGCTTAAAAAGCACTCAGATGAGAAGTGCCAAATCACCAGCTGGTAATTCAGGTCACTGAGCAGATCCACAGTGATTTGTTGACACAGTGGTCATTCTGCAGACTATTTTGTTTCCCAGTAGCTTTCTACCTTTTGCCACAGAACTGTGGTCAGAAACGTTATGGCTGTTACAAATCCCAAGTTGCATATTTTCTCCTGTTGTCATGTTCAATTCCATGATCAGATTGAAAAAGGCAACAGATCCTGCTCCCTCCCCTCCAAATTGTTTACAGAACCATGAGGGACTTGGGGAGGGGAGGGAGAGAGAACATCATAATGATACCAGCTGCCAATGAAAGGTTATATGTTAGCACAGTGCTTTCCCCCCCCCCAAGACAAACACATGTGTGTTGCTTGTTTAACTGGCTTTAGAATAATGGAGAGTCCATGGAAGTAACCAAGTCTAACTGCTGTTCAGTACAGAATCGGCAGGGCAAGGTCATGTATATCCTTACAGACAGAGGGACCCTCAAAATTTGTTGAAGTATCTTCAGCCCAGGAAAAGTTTGGCATATGGAAGAACATACACATCTCTATACAACAGTGCACACATTTAGGAAGTTTGTCCTAATGTGCAGCTGAAATCTGCATACCTCCTCTCTCTCTCTCTCTCTCTCTCTCTCTCTCTCTCTCTCTCTCTCTCACACACACACACACACACACACACACACACACACACACACACACACACACATACACATGTTCTAGTCCTCACCTCTGCAGCAACCAGAGAACAAGTGTAGTCCATCATCTGTATGACAACCCCTCAGGTATTTGAAAACGACTGTCATGTCACCCTTAATCTTCTTTTCTCCAGCCTGAATATAACCAACTCCTTCAACCTTTCCTCATAGGACTTGGTTTACAGACACACATATCCTGTTTTTTAGGATGGTGACATTTCTCAGGGTACCAGCTCAGTGCTTTCAGGAAATTGCTATAGTTCTCCAAATTTAGGACAAAATGGCACTGGAAGAGAAAATGGACTGTGTGTGTTTTAGTGTATGTGTGCACAAAATGGTTTTAAAGACTGGGTGCCCATATCTATCCACCCTCACCTGGCACCAAGCTACAGTGTCTTGGCAAAAAGGTTTTTCTGTGTATGTTGTGCTTGATTCCCTCATAACCTCTGTGACACCACAATGACCCATCCTCTGATTTCAGCCTGAAAGAACAGGAATTGAGTTGGTACTGAGCCAGCAAATCTACTGGGCACCCTTCTCTGAATGTGATTCAGTTTAACTTTTTCTTTAGATGTCCAGAATGGGAGTCCCTATTCCAAGTGGCCTGATCACCTCAGAACAGAGCAAAACTATTATTTGTCATGGCCTGGGCATTACGATTTTTGTTAATGGTGGTCAAATTATAGTGAATGTGCTAGTGTTCTAGTACTAGAATTGGAGCTCAAGGAAGCACACAGCGATACACAATTGAAGCAGGGTTGTTCAAAGCATTATCCAACATGAAATACACAAAGACTGGATGAGAAGCATTTCTCTCAATCTAAACTACAACTTTAAAATATTTTGTTGTACTTGAGATCTTACTGATATCTCACTAATATCTTGAAAAAGAAAGAAAAGGTCCACCACCAAATGTCACTACAGAAATTATAACTTGAAACAGATACTCGAGGGGCTTGTGTGCAAATGCTGGGAAATACTAAGAAAGACACCCAACACACAAGTGGGCTGGTTGTATAGATCCTAAATTTGGTGATGGTGGGGGACTTGTCAGCCGGAATAGCTTTATATTGCAATGGCAGTAATGGCTCAAAAAATTTCATTGTGTATCTTTCCCATAAATACAGAAGATAAATGTCTATACCGTTTTGATTTTGTAAAGCAAAAGAGACAGGACATTTCTTCTCTCCATTCCTCTCTAATACGCACCTGACACTCTGAAATGTGTCATGCTTTAGTCAGGCTCCATTTCAAAAAAAAAAAACCAAAAAAAAACAAAAACAAAACAGAAAACACCAGTGGGTTAGAGAGGATCATATAAGCAGCTGGACTGATCAAACGAAATGAAGTTACAGTCCTCCTTGCCACAGTAAATAGTCAGAGAAGCCATGGCAGCAACATAAAAGAAAAAAAGAAAAGAAAAAAAAAGAAACAAGAAATACAGTGAGACCATGTTACTATGGCAAACTCTCAGAAATAGGTGTTAATACATTTCAAGAGCATCTTCTTTTAGTGTTAAGGACCTTGCTACTTATGATTATCATTATAGGTCTATGGTACAAAATCCTCACTGGATGGCACGATCAAACTCTGAGATCTGAATGCTCGCCCTGCAAGTTAATGAACATCACTGTTTTGGGGAAAAAATGCATGACAATGAGAAAAGAGGGGGGAAATGCACAACGATGTCACGGTTCTTGCTTTATGCTGGGCCCTAGTTAGAGCTTTTTTTAAAAAAATAATTTTAATTTTAGTTTTATTAATTAAAGAAAAACAATAATGACAATACTAACATAAAAAGTGTGTACATATATACCGTACAAAATTCCCCCCCCTCCGTGCCACCATCGTCCAAGTTAGAGCTTTAAAGCCTAAAAGAGTGTTCTTCAAAGCTGATTCCCAACTGTATCTTCATCACAATAATAATAATAATTTCAGAATTGAAGAGCTGGAAGGGACTCTGTGGATCATCAAGTTCCACTCTTGTCAAAAACTCACAGTGGGGGATTGAACTCCCCCAACCTCTGGCTCCACTGCCAGATACCTAAGCCACCGAGATATCAAGCAGTTCTTTCAATCAAGGAAGCATCCAGAAAGGACCACCAGCTACTATCAGCGATACGAGGGGAAATGGTGTAACAAATTTTAGGAAGACAGGAATTGAAAGAAGATAGGGCTCCTATATTTTGAAGGACTGCTTGGAGGTGGGCAAGTTTAGGTTTTCTTCTTTCTCCACAAGCACAAGAAAGTGTTCTTGCTGACAAGCCCGTTTTCTGCCTGACTCCTCAGGACAGAAAAGCTCCCTTGACACCACAAAATCCTCATGCAGATCAGTCCTCACAGGGACATGTAAGAGTCCTCTGTTCTTGCAGCCCTCTCAACACGTGATTATCCATCAGTTACCAGGACTAATTGCTAGCGCATCAGTACTATTTGCTCTCAAGGGTACATTCCATTTGACCCTAATTGATTTTCACTAACATTTAACTCAACGTTATTCAATATTATATTTTTACACCAGTGCTACTGCCTTCGTCTTTTCTGCCCTTACTGTGTTTCTGTTTATCTTAAGCCTCTGCATTCAATTTGCATTTATTATGAAGATTGCAGCAAAGGCGGCCTTGTCTGTCCAACTCTCCTTCACACACTTCTTCTGTGTGACTGCTCTGATTTGTTCAGGATTATTTTTAGCAATAGTTAAAATGGATTATTTTAATTTCACTAAAGTAACAAACAAAGGTTTGCCTCTTATACTCTGGCTGAAGTAATCTTAATTGTTCCCTGAGAGCAGGAAAAGGATAGAGTTGCCATTGTTGGCTAAATAACAACAACAACAACAAAACCCCAGTAGCATCCAATTTGCATAAACTGATGAATCCAAATTGGAGACAGGCTAAAAGACCTGTGTCACAGTATTCCCTTAATGGCAGAGAAAAGTGTCAGGCACACCTCTTGCTGTCTCACAGATCCATGGGGTCCAAAGGAAAGGAAGAAGTGTATAAGTGCTTATTTTCATTTAGTGCTGACATTTTTCTCCCTCAGGGAATGGCCCTTCCAACTGCAGTCCTCACTCATGAGCCCTATTGATGCTTATATTTATTAGCATGAACGAATGTTTTCTTGGGCTGGCCCTCTGGTAATTATAAATGGATGCCCAAGTGGTTTTCTGTGGAGAGACAAAATGCCATTTTGGATTCATGCAATCAAGAGCAGTACCTACCAGGTGTGCTGTCATCCAGTCCAAGAGTTAGTTATTATAGCATCCTGGAACCAAAGTAACCAAGAGCTTAACTGAATGCAACCATTCCAAATATGTGATGTTGGACCCCAGCTGTTCCTACTGACTTCTGTCCAAAGTTCTTCCCAGGTATGATGTCTCTTAAAGAGGTAATGTACAAAAACAACCTCTTTCTTCATGTGCTTGGGTGCCCTTAAACTTGGGCCCCAGATCTTATGAAACAGCCTAGGTTGCAGCATATGGTCCATCTGTAGACCTTCCTTCCAATGTTCAGAGATTGTCAGAGTAGAGTCAACAGGGAAGAAGGACATACGGGATGTGGATAGGAGAGGTATGCAGGACACTAGTCCAGAAGCTCACAGTTTTTGTCCGTGTGTTTTTTTGGAAATATAGGGGCAGCCCCTGGTTGGGGTTAAGGACAAAAAACAATAACCCTATGATCCAAGAAAAATAAGAAAAGAAAGAAGATGTGCATGGTTAGGTGCACAGAGGTAATGAAAATTCAAGGAGGAGTACTGAGAAGAGACTGATTTGATTTTGCTGCAATAAGGTGACTAAAATCACAAATGAGAACAGTTGCTGGGTTGTTTTGGAATTGAATGTTTTGCTTTTCTCCCTTAAAAGCAGAAAATTCAATCAATTGCTGGTTTGGGAGTTCTACAAAGGGACCATAACTGCACATCTACAAAACTCTACTTCATCAACACAGTCAAAATTGTTTGTTTTACAGTTGTTATGTTCCACATATTATGACAGAAACAGAAGACCAGGATCAATATCTACATAAATTTATAAAGAAAACACTTTCTTTCCTGGCAGAAGAAGCTGCATTCAATACTACACACACACACACGTTATGATGTTCAGTTGGGTGCTTGATTATTCCATTAATTACATACCCCCTTTACTAGTAGCTTTGCTGCCCAGAGTAGACTTTACTTAGTCACCCAGAGTAGATTTCGGTCTAGATTGGCAATGTAAGTATAAACAAACAAACAAACAAACAAACAAACAAACAAGTAAGTAAGTAAGTAAGTAATTAAGTAATTAAGTAAGTAGCTGGTGTCATCTTGTGAAGTCCTTGTCTGATACATCCTCATCAGATGAGGACTCTGGGCCCTAAGATAATGGGACTCTTCAGGACATACCAGAGGACCCAGGAGAAATCAAGGTCCTGTGGGGCTAGTTAAGAAACCATTTTCTCATATTGTGAAGCAGAGGTGTCCTCACACTCCCACTTTAAAAGGAGAGCAGAATGGTCCGGCCTTAGGAGTTTCAAGCTGCAGCAGAAAGCTTGCTGAGGGGTAAGGAACTTAATCGCTGCTTGTACCTTCTGAGATAAGACAGCTGCATGGTGGGTGGAGTTGACAATGTCTGCATACAAACATTGCCAGTGATTGCCTGAATTACTGAAGACAACAGATTTTGACAATTGCTATCTTGACTTTGCACATTCCAGATATTGCTTCACTCAGCTAGTACTTGACTATGACTTGGCAACTCTTCTCTAGTTTCTCCACTTTACCCCACTGCATTGGTAAGAATCTTCTCTGTTACAAACCTTGTCTTTGCTGAGGGACCATTCTACTGCCCAGTTTCCAAGGACCTTGCTGTTTTACACCATGTGCTCGTCCCTCAAAACCTTGGCTTGTTGCTAGGCATAATCCCCCAGAAACCCTTTTTGTTTACTTCTGAGCAGGTTACCTAGTTCTGGGTGCAGTTCCACCTCCTGTCTGATTTGAGGCTACTGATACACACCTGTCACTTAGAAACAGAACAGGTATGTAATTCAGGATTGATGGGGCAATACTTTGCAAAAAGTAGTAGTAGCAGCATGCATGAGTAGCAAACAGAAAGAGCAAATGCAGTGATACAACTGGAACAAAACAAAGCCTGGAAAACATGAGAGAAGGAAAGGATCAGACAGAAATGAAGATAGATTTGCAGTCCAGCCTCTCAGGAAAAAAAAAAGATTTATTGGAAGTGTGGTGCTTGAGAAGAGCTCTGTGGGTACCTGTACTGCCAGAAAGACAAACAAGTGGGTCCTATAACAAATCAAGCCTGAATGTCTCCAGAGTAAAAAATGTTGAAACAGAGGTTGTCCTGCTTTGGGTACATCACAAGAAGGCAGGATTCTCTGGAAAAGACAATAATGCTAGAAAAGGTGGAAGGCAGGAGGAAAAGAGGAAGATCAAATATGAAATGGACTGACTCTGTAAAGGAAGCTACAGGCTTGAGTTTGCAACAGCTGAGCAGGACTGTTGAGGACAGGACATTTTGGAGATTACTCATTCATGGGGTCACAATGAATGACACATAACAGCAACTTTCACCTTAAATAGAATCAACTTTCAGCAAACAGACTAGATTCTAGAATCATAGAATAATTGAGTTGGAAGGGACCTATAAGGCCATCAAGTGCAACCCCTTGCTCAATCCAGGAATCAGTCCAAATCAAAGCAAATCTGGCAGATGGTTGTCCAATTTTCTCTTGAATGCCTCCAGTGTTGGGAGCGCTGAAATACAGTTGAGAAAGCAATAATCAACTGTATTTCAAGTTGAAAATCATCATGTGTCATCAGGTCAATTCTCATTGATGGCCGCCCTTCTCAGAGCCTTCCAGGTAGAGGATACTCAAAAGTGGTTGCCCTTCACTTCTTCTGGGGGAGCCCTAGGACAATGCAGCTTGCCCCAAGGCCACTCCGTCTGGCTTAACTTCGCAGGACACACAGTTGGGAATAGAACATCCAACCTCTAGCTCTACAGCCAGATACCAGCAGGTTGAAAAGATGTTTCTTTTCATCCTTAATACAAGCAAAGCCATATTGTCAAGGACTGAAAGTTGAAAATAAAGTCCTTTTAGTCCTAAATAATGCTGCTTTGCTTGTAATTGAAACAGAAAATATCAGAATTCTGTTCCTTTTGAATATTGATAGAAAAACCAATATGCATTTAATAATCTTCCACCCAACATGAAGTGAGATTAAACCTTTTTATTATCATGCATATTGGTACCATTACATCACTCTTAATGATCCTAATAGGGTTTACACAGTGTCTGAGATAATCAAGGAATGGTGTACCTTTGTCTAACTCCAACCCCTTAGTGTGTTTCCATGACTGAGCTGACATTTGAATGCAGGTCTTCTGAGTCCTCAACCAACACTCTGTCCACTACACCACACTGGCTCTCAGCCATGCAGAGTGCAGGTTAATCCAAAGCATTGAAATGTCTTGGTTTGTTTGAACACCTGCAGATTCAGGAGCTATGGGCAAGTTCTTGTGGTTGATAATTGCTTCTCTAGCAGCTAATTCTTTCCCTGGATCTTAAAAGTACTTCATATGTGGTCCAGCTTTAAACTGAAAATATTCATGTTTTAATCAGGTTCATTTGTCCCGAACATGTTTTCCATCCACCACTGAGGGAAGACACATCACTTTGTTTGGGGGTTTGCTACCGTTCTGAGCCATATTTAATGATCACTGGCTCCTTAATGACTGCATCTGGATTTTCTATAGGTTGTAATGTTTTCTTGTTTCTTTTGCTAGCAGAATCCCAGGACTGGACCAAAGCTTGTTTTGCAGATCGATACCTTTTCCTTAATGTTCTCCAATGTGCCTAAAAGCAACAGAACAAATAGGACCTCATAAAGAACCATTTTGTTGTTGGGTGTTTTTTTTAATGAGTGTCGGTTGTGTACCTGGTGCACAATATTTTCCTGTAAATACTATGTGATGTTTTTTAATTAATCCAGAGAAAATTTATTTGACATATACATGACCAGAAGACATGTGAGGAAATTAGCAGTCTCATATTGGGCAATGTAACATGAATACGTGGCTTAGTAGTGGTGGTGGTCATCTAAGCCAGTCTGACAAGAAGTGCCATGTTTTGTTTTCTGGAGGACAACCAGTCAGTTTTACTTTACCTCATGGGAGGCATGAAGAAATAAACAACAGCTCATATTCAGCATAGTGGAGAACAGAAAAAGGTACTGATACATCTCATGGGTTGGGGAGAGTTGGCTTTGCTTTTAAATTTCTGAGAAATGGCAGTCAACTCTGGAATCATTTCATCTGATGCAGGCTGCCTTCCAAAGGGAACAGTTTCTGAATTCTTGGTGACTGTAGAGAAGAATGTGTAATTATTCAATATATCTGTGGACTATGTAGCTGTAGTTACACCTTTGAAGTGCTACTAGCATGGGAAGCATGTGGTTACATCTTTGAAGTGCCAGCAACATGGGAAGCTTCCTCACGCACACCTCACATTTGGTGGGGGAAAAGAACAGAAAGCTCAGAGTGACCTACACAACTAGTGTGGACCCCAGGCCGCCTTGGTCATACATTTAGTGTTATTTTAAATCAACTGGCAGCAACATTTTGGAATTTCAAATGGGATCTTTTCTCAGCCCTTCCTTGTGACGGAAGGGATAAAGCATGGGAACTCTTAACATGCTGAGTATGTACTTACCGGTGGACATGTCCTTCCTTGTAGGCCCAGATTCTTTTAGAAGCAAAAACACATTGTCTGCAATGAAATGCCACCCATTCATTCATCCATTTTATTTATACCCTGTCTTTCTCTCAGCAAAAGGACTCAAGGCAGCTTACAATATTTTTATTTTTTTAAAAAACAAATACACAGTACTGGTAAAATACAATAAATGAATGAGGTGGATAATTTAGTAGTTTAGGTCTCTGGCTGGGAAGCAAGAGGTTGGGATGTTGATTCCCCACTGTGCTTCCTTAGCAGGAGCTGCACTTGATGATCCATAGGGTCCTTTCCAGCTCTGTAGTTCTTTGATGATGAAAATTACAATACTAGAAATGAAGTAATAATAATTGTGTGTGATCTATTCTGACTTATGGTGATCCTTTCAGGGTTTTCCAGGCAGAAAATACTCAGAAGTAGTTTACCATACTTTTCTTCTGGGGGTTCTCTTGGGCTGTGCAGGTTGCCCAAGACCACACGGGTCGGCTCTATTGGGCTGCATAGCAGGGAAGAACTCCCAGCCTCTAATATCGAACTCACTGAGCTATCTAGCCAGTTATAAATGAATTAAAGGGAGACTCATAAAAGGAATGAAAGGACACTCATATAGGGGAATATGATCCTTGAAACATCCCACTGACACATAATGAATATATATATAAACTCTTGCTCAATTGAATAGATAAAAATACTTGTTCTTTGGATTATTTTATTTATGTACAATATTTCATAAATTAAAATAAAACAAGACCAAAATGTCTCATATAAATGGCACAGCTCTCTTGTCGGGGAGAGCGGGGGAGTGTCCTTTCTGGTAGACTATTGCTTTTCCTATATTTAAAGGATTACACATATGCGTCTTCATTTGCCTGGTAGAGCAGGCAATGCTCTGAATGACAGAGGAGCTAAAAACATATATAGGTGGCATCAACAGCACTAAGCCAGTGTGTGTTTGTGAAAGGTGCACCACAATATTTCACAATGGATGTTCCTCGTGGAAAAAATATCCTTAGCTCACCAAATCAGATATGAAACATGTATACAGTTAGTCTGTGTTTCTGAAGTAGTAAACTATGCAGGAAAATCAAAATACAACATTAATGTTGATAGAGGGAAAAGACAGGGGAGAAAACTGGAGATAAGGGCAACATACTGTACATACATATACATATACATATACATATACATATACATATACATATACATATACACACACACATACATACAGTATATATATATATATACACATACATATATATATATACACATACATACATACATATACAATATATATATACAGTATATATATACGTATATACAGTATATACAGTATATACAGTATATACGTACGTATGTATGTATGTACGTATGTATGTACGTATGTATGTATGTATGTATGTATGTATGTGTGTGTGTATGTATGTGTGTATATATATATATATGTATGTGTGTATATATATATACTGTATACATAAATTAAATCTCATCATTCTTGAATGAAGAGCTGAAATGAGCCAAATTATGAATTATTGTCCTTCCAGTAACTTGCCATTCCTGACTGAATGCTAAAAAGGGCTCATCTCCATATCAGATTTTAGTAGAGTTTAGTAGAAATGGAATCATCGCCCAGATTTAACAGTTTATCCTTGAAGTGGTTGAAGATAAGCCAATTGCACAGATAAGCCAATTTTGAAAGCATCCTTTGTAACTATTTTTACACTTCATAACAGCTACAGCAAAATCAGCACACATAAAAAATGTACCGTATTTTTCGCTCCATAAGAAGCACCTCTCCATAAGACGCACCAAATTTTTAGGAGAAGAAAACAGGAACAGCTTCCCAAGCCTCAAAAGACTCCCAGAAGGTGGCAATTATTCCCGCGCTGGCTTCGTGGGGGGTGGGGGAGCGTCGCAAGGATCCGAGTGAGCCTTCCAGGACCCTTGTGACGCTCCCCCACCTGGAAACTGGCGATTTCGCCTGCGCTGGCCCCGTGGGGGGTGGGGGAGTGTTGCAAGGGTCCTGGAAGGCTCATTCAGATCCTTGCAATGCTCCCCCCACGGGGCCAGTGGGAGTGAAATCATGGCCTTTGCTCCATAAGATGCACAGACTTCCTCCCCCACTTAATTTGGGGGAAAAGTGCATCTTATGGAGCAAAAAAATATGGTACATCCCAAAACCCATGGATTGGTGCCTTTTCCATCTTTACCAGAACTAATCCACTGAGGTACTGGTACTCCAGAGAAATATGCTCCTGTGTGTGATACACCAGAGACACATCCAGTGCCCTTCAATCCTCCCTCAAATGGCCCCTTAGCTCTCCACCTGCCTGAAACCAAACATTAACCAAGTGATTGGCAACAATCCCATTCATGCTAAAAATTTGACCTCCTTCCCATTCCAAACTCAGCTAAACTAATCCTCTAAACTAGACCAGTTCCTTTCTTCAGCAAAAGGAACTAAATTATTCAATGGTTAATAAAATCGTAAGACATGGGTTCTTCCCTTGAGCTTTGTGAGGTGGAAAAAGCTATATAGTCTATGCAGTAACATGACACCATTGTGTAGACTAGGTTGGACAGTTCCCTTCATCTATGGTTCTGCTGTTCCTACAATGTTCAATTTGGCAATTTTACAGCTGGAGTACAAGACAGGGTACAATTTCCACATTTCACTTTTTAAGTTTGCCATTTGTGCAGATCAAAATACTATTTAAAAGGCTTGCTTTTCACAACTACTATTTAATGACTCCAGAGGCTACTTCAACATTGCCACATGCTCTGTTTTGGGCCTGATGGTGTTCTAAGCCAATGATTCTAATCAGAATTAAGGTATTTTACAGACACACAAATGAAGCTGCAGTGAACATTGTCTGCCCACCTGTAATTCTTTAATGTTTTTATATTGCCCATTCTAGCCTTCTCCAGTAGTACCCAAGCGTACATAAATTAGTCTGCTGTGCTTCGTTCCCAAGCATACCTCAATAAAATAAAAGAGAGATAGGCTGCCACTGATTATTTTTCTTTTGTCTTTTGGACTGATGGAAAATGGTGGTCCCATATTTCTGTGAACATCAGCTGAGGGCAGGGTCACATGAGCAATAAAACCTGAATTTAAATTAGGTTTAGCATGTTTCAAATAAGTTTTTAAAATTCTGACTACACAATGCACAGATAACCCCACATTTGTTTGGCCACCAGGCAAGTTCTTTTGAAGAGGCTCACAGAAGCTTCTTATTCAAACATGAATGTGAAACCAAAATGTTTTACATTGTTTCAGCATATGTAAATGCCTGTACTACCTTTGGAAACAGACACTATTGAAATGACAGGCAGAGCAACAAGTTTATGGAGATTTGAGGGGGTGAACAGGCACAATAATAAAAGCATACAGTCCTACATATTTCAGGGTGACCCATCACTTAAGTGATACAGTGCTTATTTCCAAATAAAATGAAATTGAGATTTTTTTAAAAAAAAACACGTGACCCATCTCTTTGCAGTCTTCTCTTGAAATTCCTTCTTTCCCTGACACTTGCTTTAAAGTTGAAAACAATTGCACTCTTATTCCAGAACTGATTCCATTCCTTCGTGTTCTTTGCATCCTTGCAACTCCTCTTTCAGGTTTCCCTCCTTCTCTGGCACCACCATGATGCCAACCCACCAGTAAATGCAATGATTTAAATCCAGTACGGATTCCAGCAGCATTTTACTGCCCAACTTAAAATCAGACAAAAATTTTTGAAAAGTGGACATGCAGAGCAAAACAAAACCCACATGACTTCAATTCAATTTCAGAAAGATTGGGGAAGAAATGAATATTACTCATCAGTATAACTGTGCCCTCAGTTTGTTGTTGTTTAGTCATTAAGTCATGTCCGACTCTTTGTGACCCCATGGACCAGAGCATGCCAGGCCCTCCTGTCTTCCACTGCCTCCCAGAGTTGGATCAAATTCATGTTGGTAGCTTCGGTGACACTGTCCAACCATCTCATCCTCTGTTGTCCCCTTCTCTTCTTGCCTTCACACTTTCCCAACATCAGGGTCTTTTCCAGGGAGTCTTCTTTTCTCATGAGATGGCCAAAGTATTGGAGCCTCAGCTTCAGGATCTGCCCTTCCAGTGAGCACTCAGGGTTGATTTCCTGCAAAATGGATAGGTTTGTTCTCTTTGCAGTCCAGGGGACTCTTAAGAGCCTCCTCCAGCACCACAATTCAAAAGCATCAGTTCTTCGGCAGTCAGCCTTCTTTATGGTCTAGCTCTCACTTCCATACATCGCTACTGGAAAAACCATAGCTTTGACTATGCAGACCTTTTTCGGCAATGTGAGGTCTCTGCTCTTTAAGATGCTGTCAAGGTTTGTCATCGCTTTCCTCCCAAGAAGCAGGTGTCTTTTAATTTTGTGGCTGCTGTCACCATCTGCAGTGATCATGGAGCCCAAGAAAGTAAGCTCTATCACTACCTCCATATCTTCCCCTTATATTTGCCAGGAGGTGATGTTGAGCTTCAGACCAATTTTTGCGCTCTCTTCTTTCACTCTCATTAATAGGTTCTTTAACTCCTCCTCACTTTCTGCCATCAGAGTGGTATCATCTGCATATCGGAGGTTGTTGATATTTCTTCCGGCAATCTTAATTCCAGTTTGGGATTCCTCCAGTCCGGCCTTTCGCATGATGTATTCTGCATATAAGTTAAATAAGCAAGGACAAAATATACAGCCTTGTCGTACTCCTTTCCCAATTTTGAACCAATCAGTTCAAATTATGCCCTCAGTTACCACCTACTTTTTCTGATATGAAGGACAATTCATTTAAATAGGTCAGGTATGCCCAGCTTCATTTTGCTCCCATATGCTACAAACTATAGTAATGTTAAATGAAATTTGACTGCACCACCTCTAAAACATAACAAGTAGGATAGTTGCATTAACTGTGGGAATGGCGGATTTTCCTTCGTGTTATTCCTGATTTGTGGCATATAGGGGTTATAGACCTTGCTTTCAAGATCAGCCTCAGTGATTCTACCAGCTTGGCTTCTACCACTGAACTGGGTTTCCTTCACATATGTCTTGGCAAGAGTCTGGGAGGAGACCTCCTCCTCGGGTGCTACAGAAGGGAGGTGGATTCCCTTGATGAGCTTCTTTCACCAGTTTCTATCAGTTGTCAGCATCTACAAGGGATATAAATACTGTATAGGTAGTTAATCTTGGTTAAATATAGTTAGTTAATCTTGGCTTTGCTCTCTTCTTGAGTTAAAGAAGAATCACACTCTGTGTTCAAGCAGCCCAAGACTTCAAGGAGTGGATGTCTTGGCTGGAATCTTGGAAGCTGATTCAGCATGTTTTACAAAATGGTTGAGGAAGCTTTCTTCATATGTTCTACTACATCCTTTTTAGATCATTACATTCAATAAAAGAAATAAGCCTGTGTCCTGAGCACACTCCTGTAATGTAGTGAGTCCTGGACCCTTTGTGCACGGCAGGAGAGGAAGCTGAACACGTTCCATATGTGTTGTCTCCGACGGATTTTTCGTATCACCTGGCAGGACAAAGTTCCAAATAGAGTAGTCCTAGAATGAGCTGGAATTTTCAGCATGCACACATTACTTAAACAGTGATGTCTACATTGGCTTGGGCACGTCGTGAGAATGGCTGATGGTTGGATTCCAAAAGATCTCCTGTATGGAGAACTAGTGCAGGGACATTGCCCCAGAGGGAGACCACAACTGCGATAAAAGGACATCTGCAAGCGGGATCTGAAAGCCTTAGGAATGGACCTCAACAGATGAGAAACCCTGACATCTGAGCGTTCAGCCTGGAGGCAAGCGTTGCATCATGGCCTCCCCCAATTTGAAGAGACCCTTGTCCAGCAGGCTGAGGCAAAGAGGAAGTCACAAAAGCAACAAAATAAGGGAGCTGGACAGGACACAGATTGCATTTGTCTTCAACGGGGAAGGGATTGTCACTCTCAAGTTGGCCTTCTCAGCCACACTAGATGCTGTTCCAGGTCCTCCATACAGAGCACATTACCATAGTCTTTCGAGACTGAAGGATGCCTAACTAACCAACATTACACAAGTACTTGATATATTCCTGATTACTGCTGAATCTTAGATGCCTGGGCTTTGAATGGATTCAATTGCTCAAACTTATTACAGAGTCCAGTGATATCTGAAGGATTATTAGTAATATAAACCTTGATCAGCTAGAGCCCAATTCTAAGATTTTGTCTCTAAGGTCATACTGGAATCTTTGTGGTTTCCAATACAACAGATTAACACAACTGCACTATAGCAATTACGTTATTCAAGAGTCTTTACAGAGCTCTGGAATAATCAAATTTTTAAAATGGACAATGTTCAGTCTTATTTGTTTCTGTTGAAATGCCACATATGTTGTGGCTTTGGTTTGAACTGAGTATTTTTCACTACTCTGCTGTGACTCAGCAGTGCACGTTGGGTGGAGCTGGCATAAAGAGTAGCAATCACAAGGTTTCATTTTCTTTGATGCTCATAATTCTGCAAAACATCCCAGCTCAAAATGTGGAATGCATGCTGTTTTGAGAAGCAACATACTGATAGGGTAAATTTCATTTAGCTCTCTTGTTTGGTTTGTTATGATGTAATTTCCAAAACATTTTCCATTGTACCCATTGATCACAATCAAATGTCAGATTTATTTGGAGATGCTTCTTACTACACAGTATAACAGGAAAACCATCGGAGCTCTGGCATATGATCCTTGTTTACATTCTTCAAAATTAATAAGTTCCTGCTTGTGTAACATATACATGTTCTTGCATGTATAAGTAGATCAGCATCATCCAGCACAGCCACTGTTGCTGACAGTTCAGTCTGTCTAACATAAGTGATAATGATTAAGAAATTGATTCAAGAAGCAGGAAACGGCAAAGCCCACTCATAAACTCGCGAAGCACAGCTGATGGAAGATTGTACTGCTGTGTGGGGAAAACAACTGTTTCCTCTTGTTACTCGATGTTTATGCAATAATTCAAGCTGCATCCTAAACAAGCAGCAAGGAGATTCAGATTTTTGCAGCCATGTACAGTAATCAGAAAGCTAGTGTAGGCAGTCGAATGGTAATAGATTTTATATTCTAATTGGCATCTCCAATATTGTATAATGAATTAACAGTTAAGCCACTGTAAAATATTTTTCAGACTATCTGTACACATAACATAGACATAATAATGTTAATTTTCTCGTATTTAGAGTTTGTAAATGCCAGGTCAGGATTCTGACTCTTGAACATCTCCCTAAGAGCCCTAAATAACTGTATAGACCTCTAGGGAACAATCAGAACCCTGTGTTCATCAAAGCCATCCTTCAGTCTCGAGAGACTATGGTAACATTCTCTGTATGGAGGACTTGGAACAGCGCCTAGTGTTTTGACGCTGTACGCAAAGCTGGAGTGTCCTCTCCAGGGCACGAAGCCTGGGTAAAATAATGTGGAGGATAGGCTGTTACCCAAGCAGCAAATCCCCCCTCTCCACGTCACTGAAATAGTCTAATGGAAAGGCAAGAGCCAATACAACTGGTTTCAGCAACGTCGCAGGAGTTGACAGAATGACACGAACTGCCTCTGAACTTTTCCCCAATCAGTGAACAGTCTCTTTTCCAGGGTCCTAGAAATCCAAGGGTCCTGAGCTCCAAGAAAAATTTTCAAGGATGTCCCAAGATGCTGGAACACCAAGATATTGTAACTCCAAGGTCCTTGAATGCCAGAACACTGTAGTTATACAGTCTCCATATTTACATATTGCAACATAAACATGCTCAACTGTCAGGATTGTTAGTGTTTGGTGACCTGCAGATTTGGCTAATTGTTTTACAATGACTATAGTAAACTATTGAGCCCCAGTTTTAAAAGCACTTTCATATTGAGAGTTACTTCTTCTGCACCCTCCTTAATTATTCCACTTCCTCTATAAAATTTCAAACCTTGACATGCTTGCATTTCCTTCCTAAATGGTTAAAGAGAGGAGGGTTGCAGGAAACACCCTGGTACACTTGCTCTCAAGGTGTGAACGGGTGATCAAGAGTCAGGATTGTCCTATAATTGCTGTGTGTTTGGTGTCTAAAAAGGGGCACCTATGTGCAGCTGGTGGGGGAGCCCAGTGTTTTAGATATCTCTCTGGAAAGCCAAAGAGTGGACATTCAATTCCCCATTATGCCTCCTGGGAGAGTCATGTGCATGCCACATAGTACCCAGGCATCCCCAGAAGAAGGGAATAGTAAACCTTAATACTCTGTACCTAGAAAACCCTAGAAAGGGTCATTATGAGTCAAAATTGACTGGGTGGTATGCAATTATTATTGTTATGCAGCACATGTGACTCCACCTTATGATATTATGCTGAATATGCAATGTCAGGGACAGAAGTGGGAGGTGCATAGGTTGGTAGCTGAGAGGGCTCGTTTTGACAATCACCCACTACAAACAGCATGCAGTGTAAGCCAAATTGTAGCTGGAAATCATGCATTCAAGTTCCACTTGAATTCATAGGACAGAATGCTATAAACCATGCCGGTATCTCTTTTCACCTAACACAGGCGGAAATAGTCAACACATGTTTAGGATTGCCCATGTTTCTGTTGAAACATCATAGCCAGGTTCTTACACACTGTGTGACACCACAGACTCCTCCATCATATGGAACGAGGCTCTTCCATATTATGCATCACTAGAGAATAAAATGTGAGAGACTTTTCTGATACAAAAATAGATACTGATGAACATAAAAATACCACAGCACCGCACAGTGTAAAACATTAAATGATAAAAATACAAAGAAGGTTGTGCAAATTACAACAACCAGAAGATAATTGAAAGTAACTCAACTGCTTTTAGTGGCTGCCAAAAAAAAATCCTAAGTTGCCAGTGCCTGACTATGCTATCAAGGAAAGAGTTCCACAGTTCTGTTCCTTGCAGACCCTGAAAAGATGGAGAACAAGTGCAGAAGCTAATAATTCTTGGCAATTGAAATGAGCTTTCAGAACTTTTAGGTCTCCCAGAAGAGCATTGTCTGCAGCACGGTCACGTTGCCACATCAATTCCAGTTGATACAGCATTTGTTGCAACTTTTACCTTCCTTTTTTTGTAAGACGTTTAAAGAAAAACAAAGCTGCAACGCTTTGTTGCCAGATTGCTTCTAACAGGAAAGACAGAGGTCAAGCCATAACGCAACTCTTCTCGCCCAGAAGGGAAAGAAACGGATGGTTGTTTGAAGGCTGAAGAACAACATCTAGGACAGAGGGAAGTTTAAAAAGGGTAAAGGGTCAGTTTGCCCAACTGTGAGGCTAGTGAGACACTTGCTGAAGTTTGAGGAGTCTCATTTATGTCATGCGTGCAGTGGGATGTGCTGTCTCATAGGAAATATACCATATGCCAAACATAGTGCTTTTGGTAAGGGAAAAGGTTAAGAGTACATCCGTTTTTTCAAAGGCCATATTCTTCCTTTGTCAATACAGCATTCTGAAGTCACTTGAACTTTTCACTTTGTTCCATCAAAAAGAGAGCCATTACCATTGTTTTGTTGAGTGTATCTCCTATTTTACGTTTACTCTGATCATCGCTTGGCTTGTACCTATGTTTTGTTGTTGTCCGTTTATATGCCAATAAAGGTTTCGAAATCGACCATTGTTTTCTCTGCTCAGTTTTTTCAAAATTCCACACAAGATTTTAATTTCTTTTTCTTTTTTTAAGATATTGGACATTATTGAAATGCACATTTTAAAGTACAGAACCAGTCTAAAATCTCTCTCTGTGTGTAAGAGAGAGCGAGAGAAAGCACACATCTGTTAGAGTTATTATGAGGCGAAGAACAGAAATGGTCAGATTATATTTTTGAGAAAATAGAGTTTCCCTTTTCTGCTGCATAAGCAAAACCTAACACTATACATGTTATTGCTTTGGTGGAGATGAAGGCACACTTCAGCAGAATATGGACTTATTCATCTATCCTACAATTGATACAAAAACAGTCTTGTACAGAAAATAGCATTGGCACAGACTTTTCCTACAAAAGTTTCTGTTGGAATAGCAGTGAGATCTTTCAGTTTATCTGAACATCCAATTATGTAAATGTTATTGGGTCGTTAAGTTACATGAGGTTATACCTATTCCTGGACAAATGGCTTTTGTCATCTCATGAAGGATGAATACACATCCTTGAAAAAAGATTAATTCTTTTGACAAAGTTGTCCTCCAGAATGCCAGAGATAGAAATCACGTATCACTAATTAGAAGAAGAGTTTCCTGGAGGGCAAAAAAAAATATATTATACAGCATCCTTAATGATCACAAATAATTGGAGATGAACTCTTTTCAGTTTCATTCGGATTCATTTTTAAGCTACAACAGGATTCCTCAGGGGCAAAGAGAACTGGTGTTAGAACATGACAGCGAGTAAGAAATTAAGCAGACAACTACATAAGGCATGTCATGCAGCACAGCAATAGTATACAAATAGTACAATGAAATAATTTGTATATTTATGAGCACATAAATATAATGGCAGTGGCAGATTGCTGCTGATTAAAGGCTTGCTTATCTGATTTCAGGGTCATGCAGTTTGTACACAATGCAAAAAAGTTGTGCGCACCCAAAGTCACAAAAAGGGTTTAATCAGTGGTAAGCTCTAGCAGCCAATGACATCATTCCCATTAAACAGGAGTTTGGCCGGTGTATCTGCCTGTGCCAATTCAATTTATAAATACATTTTCCATTGAAGGGAGGAAGTGCCCCCTCTGGATAGCCATTATTCTGAATCTTCTTTTGGACATGCCCATTAGGGTACTAGTAATCACATAATGCCTTCAGACAGCATGTTCGGACGTACGGCAAACTTTTCCGTGGTTTACCAGTTTCTCTTCCAGGGGGACTCTGCAGCTTACCCAAAGCTACACAGGCTGGCTCTTCTTCTAGGTGGCATAGTGAGGAAAATGAATATCCAACCTCAGGCTCCACAGCCAGATGCCTAACTCATTAATATATTGCCTGACAAATGCTGACTTCCAAATATTCATTTGTTAATAACTCAGCATTTGGCCTGAATGTGTTCACATTACCAAGTGGAGAAGAATCCAGGGGGGCATGCACCCATGTCTTTATGCATGCTAGCCCATTACATTCCCTAATTTGTTCATTCAGAAGAAACATTGGAAGTGAATGGGACAGGGTTAGGATGCATTAGGACACTGGACAGGAACAGGGCTTCCCCCCTCAACACTCCCTACATTTTGTGCTCTTGTACATTCTGGTTAAATATATAAAAAAAAGAGCTCACTATTTTTCATGATAATTTTCCTCATCTTGTTCACGTACAAACATAGGATACACCCTCTAAAAATCTTGTCCAAAATCTTATTCAATGTTTATGTAGAGTAAACCTCTGCTGATTTACGGAACAGAGCAGGGCGATGCTGTTTCACAAGTGATCCCATGATACAATGCCGTTGTGGAAGATGGAAGATCACACTTATGCACAGCCTCCTGCAAGTGGAAGAACTGGTTGTTGCAAACATCTTTAGGATGCCACCCATCCACAAGAGAGGGTTGTTGCTCTAATGCCTTGCTTGTGGGCTTCCCTGCTTGTGCCTGGCCAACGGGGAACAGCATGTAGAACTAGGCAGGCCTTTTCTCTATCAAGCAAAGTTCTTCTTAACTTCTTGCTGTTGTTGAATTCTTGTTGTATTGGGGGAATGCAATAGTAATGATTAGATATTTACAATTCCCATCCACCATCAAGGGTGTGATTCTCATGCATATATTATTAAATGATGCATTATAATCAAAGAATCATGTTGTTATTAAAATCTACATGCAGCAGTCCTACTGTACAGAAAAAAGACAGGTGCCAGAAAAGACTATACACTAGTGATAGGCTAAGTGCCTCATCTCTTCTCATTGTAAATGCATTGAGAATTGTTTGTGTTATAATATTAGCTAGCTAAAGCAGCTGTCAAAACAACAAGGCTCTAGATGCATGTTAGCAAATAGATGTCAGCCATCTGCAGATTAAGGTGATGGAACAAGAGAAGGCAAATTGCATGTGCAAATGATGCTCATTGAAAATTTTGGACACAACGTTGGAAGTCAGAAGAAAAGATGACAAGACTGTGCGACTGAAAACAGAAAAACAAGGAAGTAAAATCTCAGATGACAAGACTGTGTGTCTGCAAACATGGTGAGAACAAGGAAGTAAAATCTAATTGAAATTAAATCAGACAAAAATCAGAATGAGTCAAAGCAGTAGCATAAAAAACAAGGTGTTTGAAAAGCAAACAAATCCATGCTTATAGAAGGAATTAAAAATAGACATAAATATTTCCATAAATTAAAAATAATACACTTTGCTGTTGTGGGGTGAGCTGGGGGAAATCCATCAAATCAATGAATTTGAATAATGCAGGAGACTCGGAACTAATGAAGACCAAACAATGAACCATATCGTGGTAAGCAGGGATATGCATCATGTGTTTACATGACAATGAAGCCCAACATGACTTGGTCCCTTGTGGACTAGTTTGGGGTTTTTCCAGAGCAAAGCAGGGTTTCTCCAAAGTAGCTGTAACTGAAACTGGACCCAGACAGCACCTAATTAATGATTCAGTAAAAGGAGGAGGGATGAGAGAAAACATTTTTAAGACTCATTTCTTTGAATATGTATTAGGGTGAAAGTGAATGAGAGGAGAAGAGAAGTTGAGTCACTCATAGGTCTGCCTTCTAATCCTAAAGCACGTTTCACCAGGGAAGCGCCAATTACTGTGAGGGGATTAGAGACTATTGGATGTAGATAGAGCTAGAAAGGACTTTTTAAGGTGGGATTTGGGAAAGTTGTTGGCATTTGTTGGTATTGCTGTGTAAAAACCATGGCCATGGCATGAGTATCAGGCAAGATTCAATGTAAGAGATGGGGTAAAGTAAGGAAGAGGATGGAAGATGACTGTTCTTCTAATGTATGGTAGTTCACTGTTTATAAAGCTTTAAACTAGTTTTCAAGCAACATATAGCTCTCACATGTGTCCTTTTAAAACTTGGTGGCTTTCTCAACTTCTATGACATACGCCATGCCTGAAAAACAAATAGAAGAGAAGAGCAGGCAAAGCACTCTCACTGTTCAAAATACTGTAGAATTCTGCTTTATTAGCAATCACTGCACTTGTTTTTCTAATACTTTGCTGGCTTGTTCTTACAGGCCAGTAGAGATAGGCACAAGTGTGTGTGTGTGTGTGTGTGTGTGTGCGCGTGCGTGCGTGCGTGCGTGCGTGCGTGCGTGCGTACGAATATTTGGCACTTCCCACCACTTCTTGCCCAGACTTCCTTGCCCTACCTTCTCCAGGCACTGCCTCTGATTGGGTGCCACTGGCAGAGGTGGAGCTGGGAAGTGCAGAATACCTATTCAACCACTAAATAAAGGAGTGCATTGTGTTCATGCCCCTCTCTCCAAGCCATCTCTAGCTCATCTTTCAGAACAAAAGGCTAAGCCTGATAGAGCCCCAGAATAGAAGAGATATATCTAAGTTTATGGGACTTCTTAGTCTCAACTAACTTAATTTAGTTAATCACGAATACATTTAACTTAATTTCCATGCATGCACATGAGACTGCTCCAGGTAGAACTATCATAAAATCTATCCCAAAAAATATAGGATAATGGCCTCCTTTTTGAATACTTGCCAAGGAGGTGTTTTTACATAAAAGCCATGGCACTCTTTCATCTGAAATTTTACAGCACAGTCTTGATTATTTGAGAACAGATAATTATGCCAAAATATATCCTCCCATTTTCTAAAAGGACAGTTCCATTTTTTTAAAAAGGAAAATTACGATGTGTCTTGCTTTATACAAACAGAAAATAAGAAGTTTGCTCCCCTAAAAAGATTGCTAATTTGAATGAAATGCAAAACAGGTACTCTGATATATGCTATCTACACCCAGAAATTAATAAATTGTGGCAGCATCTCATCTCCTTTATGAGAAAGCAACTTTGATTCAGGATGTGGAGGAAGCATATAATCATTCCAAGAACAATCAATCCTTAAAGGTAAGCCAATTTTCTCGTACAAAACACTCCTAATTTGTGTGGGTGAGACTGGGTATCTGGCAATTGGTTTTACAGGTTTGTGTAATATTATTCAGTTATCTTACCAAGAATAACCTAAGCACAGCACTTAAATCATTAGTAAGGTTAAATTTTATTCTATTGCCAACTACTTGCACAGTTATCATTCCAATGGGAAAAAAGTTCCAGAAGGCTCCTCGGGAAGCCTATCTTACTCCCACCATGGGTAGACATATGGGTAAACATATGGCAAAGCAGCCTTCAAACGGCACAGAGGGAGCCAGTATGGTCATAAGCAGATATGCTTTTTTAAAAATTTCACACTTGGATAGGCAGAGTGAAACACTGGATCCATCGCTCAGTCTAATCCTTTTCAGGATATTAACAGACCATTAAATAACATGTCTGAAATCCACTACATAAACCACATCCTGACCTCCTAAGCTAAGGGTAGCAGGTTCCCTTTTGTGGATCAGACATCTCGATGCAAGAGGGGCATGCGATTTCCCATCACCGGAGGTGAGAAGAGACATGCCACCTTGGCTTTAGGGAGGCCATCCATGCACCACCACCCCACCCTCCCAGTTGCCCATGACAACACTCAGAGGAGGCATGTGATGCAAGATTTGGAGGAAAAGATGATAGTGAAAGTGGCAAGGTGGCAGTGGCAAAGCAGTAGTGCCTCTACCTGCCACAAAAAAAGAAGTCGAGCAGCCACTGCTCATAAGGATCCTGGCTGCTCCATGGTGCACCAATACCCCAGCTACTTCTCAGCTGGCTATTTCAATAATGCCTGGGATCAAGGATTCTCAGAGTGAGGCATTATTGAGACAGCCAGGTGATGGAGGTGTTACCAAGCTTCCAAACTGGGTGGTGTCAGTAGTGGCAGCAGCAGTATACTGGACTAATGGCAGGTTTTGGGTAAATGGCTGTAGGTGCCTCTGCCTATGGAAGCAGGGTTCAAAACTGCCATCACTTTTTGGGGGGCTTGTGACATGTCACATTCCCAGGGGTTTTAACAGGCAAAAGTCCAATAAACCAGTCCAATGTCAGAAGTCCACTAGATGCAAAACAGATACCAAAATGCCAGAGCCAAAACACAAACCATAGTCAGAAGACAAAGTCCAAGATGAGCAGGACCATGGATGTGAGCCAAAGGAATTGAGGTTGCTTCCACAAGCTTCCCAGCCGTCTGGGAGCTGCTTATATAGTAAAACAGTCATTGAACTGCTGGAAGCCTTTCATTCTGTCAATACTCGGGGCGAGCTGATCTGATGTTTCTGCGGGCAGCATTCAGGAGATCCTCTGACCTTTGTGTCATAAGTCTTTGCTGAAGTCTAGCCCTTACCCTGGCTACTGGGAGAGAAGAATCTGATGGCGATTCAGCTGTCTGTGCTTCTAATCTCTCAGCATTCTCCTCAGCTGTAGTTAACCCCTCAGGTTCTGGATCTTTGGCTGAACTCATGACAGGACACACCACAGATCCCATACTGAACAGATGCTTTTACTGCTTTCCACTGCAGAGCTCATTGTTAACATCCATCATTCAAAATGAAATTGTTCTCCATATTGACTTTATGGGATGGGGTGGCTGAAGGGAAACATTAGGCTGTGACAGCATATATGTTTTATCAGCATCTCTTGCTGCAACAATTGCTGATATCTACACAGCATGCTGTTGCTGTAGGCTACTGATTGGCCCCTTTGTTAATGAGCTATCTTTTCATCTGAATGAATCATTAATTGCTAGAAGACTTTTCAGAAATGGCAAAGCTAGAAAACAACCTTTTGGAAACATAAAGAAAAAGAATGTGCATTTTAATTAAGATACCAGTGGCTCTAATAGGAATAAGGCCACCCAGCATGCAATAAAAGCACCCACCTGCCAAAATAGAAGTCCAATTACACAGTGTAATTAAGCCCTCATATACAAAGCAACATTCACCATCTGTAATAGTGCATATGATAATTATTTCATATGGAAAATATGTAGGTGTGTATAGGATACAATATGTGGACTGAGGTGCAGCAACATACTGTATTCTGTATTTTTCCTCTTCTGTTGCTACAGGAATATTTTGCTAACCAATATCTTGAATCACCAATAGAACCTGACAATTACATATTTCAGGATGTACAAGGAAAGAAGATGATTTTCCAAAGGAGTTTGATAAATTAGATTTCTCTTTTTAGAATCATTTACTCATGAGAGAGAAACCAAGAAAAATAAATCCTGCATAGGGAGTGGTGGAGTTGTGCGCACAAGAGGCAGAGCCCCCTGGGAAGGACTGAAAATCAGAGAAATTGTTGGATCTTGTATATCATGAGAGAACATTTGTACATAACAGGCAGAATTTGTTGCTATGACCCTGTATGAGAATGCATATCCGAAAAGAGTTGTTTGAAAAGGCAGTATAAATGGAAGTCTAGATGGCTTAGTTGTCTGCATGCAATCAGTGCCTTGGTGAATGTTGACTTTCAAATAAAGAAAGAAATAAGCCAGTAAGCAAGAAGCATAGCACTAAATTTCTACTAATTCAGTCGAATACACATGACAAGACTCTTCCTTTCCTTTAATAAATAGCCACATGCAATAATTTTAGAGGAAAACATGGTCTTTCATGCTCTTTAGTCAGGAAAAGGGGGTCGCATTTGGAGGCTGATTGAACTAAATGACTTGTCTCAAGTTGCTTCTGACCTTGCAGTTGTGTCATTGTACAGCACAACGGATAATTAAATCTGGGAAAATTCAGAGAAGCAGAAAAGCTAATCACCAAACTCAGATATTATGTGTACAATTGAAGGGAAAATATCACAACCGTTTCATGGTTGATCTGACCTCCCTATGCAGGGTTCCGTTATGACCAGAACTAATGGGTCTGTAAACTATCACCATGGGTACACGGAGGAGGAGGAGGAGGAGAGGAGATGGGTAGAGCTGTGTGCACCTTAAACTTTTGCTTTAGATCGTATGTGTAAATGTAGGGCATCTCAAATGAGATCAGGATTCCTAAAAATCCTCAGATTTTCATTAGGGCTATGATTCAGATTTGGTAGAATTCTGCATCAGATCAGGCTGATGCAGAGAGATTTTGGCCTCCATCTCCCAGAATTCTCCATAAATTTGTTTGAGTTTTGCAGCCTTGCAGATTGTTTATATGATGGGGAAGGACTTCTCTATGCTGCAGTGATTATCTGCTGGACAGAGAATCAATTGTTCATTCAAGCCTTTACATTCAAAGAGAGCCCCACATTTCTGTTGAATGTTTCTTTCCTTCTCTTTCCTTGGCTGGTGAGAGCTGTTTGGTTGTTGTTGATCTGATCAGTTGGTTGCCACTATAGAAGAAGCAGCATACACATGTCTGTCATTTCAAAGTGACTTTTTAAATTCTTTCTCCTACAAATGTCTCAGAGGGAGTTGAGACTTTAAGTGCAAATTAATGAGAAAGGGATGGACTCTGGGAAACTTGTAGCTATTGTTTTTATGGATTTCTGTACAGCGGTGCCTCGACTTACAAATGTCCCTACTTACGAAAATTTTGAGTTATGAAAAGCTTCAGCCGCAAAATATTGCTTTGACTTGCAGCCAGAGCAGAATCACAACAGAGCTTCCTATGTACTTCCCCAACACACCTGCCAACTTTGGTGAAGATTGGATATCGGACATCTCAGTTATTCATTCACAAATTGGGTCCCCCCCAGGAGAGTTTACCACACGGAATAGAAGCCCATTGTATTGAGGGAGTTATTTTTGGCCTCAGCAGAATGAGAGGTCTTTGGCACTGAGAGGCATGCATGTGTCATTGAGTTTGTCTTCAGCAACATTACAAAACAAACAACGAAACCCCACCATTCTGCCTACTGGTCGCCAATCAGCTGATTGGAGGTCCATAGGCAGGTGCCACCACCCACAGCCAGCACCTCCATAGCCTGCCCCCGCCCTTCCTTTCCCAATCTTAGCCTGGCCCAGACCCCCTTACCTTAATCGCTGCTGCCGAGGTCTCCTTCTGGCCTCCCAGCCATGCATGTAAAAAGGGGGACTGGCTGCCCTTTGGAAGGATGGTGGCTATGGCTTCATTTAGGGGAGGGAAGCTGCAGCTGCTATCATTGCAAAGGGCAGCCAGTCCCCCTTTTTACATGCATGGCTGGGAGGCCAGAAGGAGACCTTGGCAGCAGCAATTGAGGTAAAGGGGTGTTGGTGGGGTAGGGCGGGGTGGGGGCTAAGGTATGGAGAGGAAGGGGTAGGAGGGTGGGCTGTGGAGTTGGGTGGCTGTGGCAGTGGTGGCTGCCTTTCTGCCGCCAATCAGCTGATTGGTGGCCGGTAGGCAGAATGTTTTTTCTTTTGTTTTTTATTTTAATACGAAGGACAAATAAAAATGGGTAAATATTTGTCCCTTTGTATTCGTGGGAGTCTCTGGGACCCATGAATATGAAGGGACAAATATTTAATGAATCGGCTATTTTTGTCGAAAAAGCTGATCCGTTTTTATATTTGTCCCCATCTCTATGCATTATAGCTTCCCATCCATAGCAATGTTAATTGCAGCCCCTGCATTTTCTCTGCAGAAAAGCATCCATGTGCCTCAATGAATCTCTTTAAGGATCTCTTTATGATCTATCGTACCCCTGTTGAATAGGAATTCACCTCTACTAAGCTAAAGGATGACTAGCCTCTCTTTTCCATACATATTTTCATTTGGAGGTTATGGTAAACAAAATCTTCATTAGTGCTTTCTCTATGCACCCTCCATCTTAATAGTAAGGCATGATTTTTGGGTGAGCCATAAGACTTTCACAAACTACCTAAGAATTAATATTTAAAATAAAAAAACCAAATACAACATAATGTCCCTGTCAACATAGGGTATGGTGGCTGCCCTTGGCAAAGCATGCTTAGTACATAGCATTCCATGGTGAGCTGGGGCTTTGGACAATTTATCCTGACCTAGGAAAGGAAAACAGAACAGTGTTTCAGAGAGGTAGGTATTGGGGAAAGGCTGCAGAATTTCTTGACACGTCATCATCATAATGTCCCAGCAAGTTAAATCTGACTTAAAGTGGTCCTTTCCTGGTAGACAATACTCGGAAGTCATTTAACCATTCCCTTCTTCTAGGGGAATCCTGGGAATTTGCAGCTTGCCTATGGCTACACAGGCTGGCTCTCCTCCTTGGAGGCACAGTGGAGAATCAAACTCCCAAGCTGTGGCTCTGCAGATACCTAAACCACTGAGCTATCCAGCCAGCTATTGACCTGCATTTAACCCTTTGCGAGACTCAAGTGTGAAGGAAGAAGGTTCATCTTCATCTGAAGAACAAGCTGAAAGTCCAGTCTAAAAGGTTATAGGCTGATTCTAATTGTTTTGAACATACAAATGATGCTGGAGATAAATCTGCATTTGTTGTATCAGACAAAACCCAAACAAAACAACAAGTCCATTTCCCTGAAAGTTCATATTAAAATATTTTTGGCTCTCTTGGGGGCGGGGGTCTGATATGCTTGCACGGACTAGCGCAGGTACTTCTTCAGCAACTGCACTATTTTCATACTGAAGATGGATAAACTGCTATAAAATAATATTGACAGCCTGTATACCAGCCGAATTGTTAAAACTACTGAGCGTTGTCATTTGTGTGTGTGTGTGTGTGTGTGTGTGTGTGTGTGCATGTGCGTATTGCAAGACAGAGTTATATATGCATAAAAATCTCCACTATTATTTATGAGCTGACAATTATTGATTTATTGTCACATTTCCTATTGCTCTTGCAGTAAAAGAAGGCTTTGATGCAAATCACAGGGGGAAATTCTGCTGCCAACACAGATTGAATCCACCCACTCCTCCTGCAAATACTGAAATTTTGGAGCGCCAGTGGCATAGGTAGCTGTATTTATCTGTTACAAGCAGAGGACTCAAAAAAGACCAGTAGCCAAAATAAACTAGGACCAATTTTTTTAAAATGAACCCCTCAAAACATCCTACTGAACCAGAGTGGTCCAAAGGGTGATGATTTTGAACCTTGGGAAACACTCATCACCATAAAGGTGTCTCTGAGGGCCCACCCATTACAAATCCCCATAATTACTAATGCCGATTGGCTAATGAAATGTGACTAAGTGTGCAATCAGACACCAGAAAAGGCATGTGTCCAATTGCAATGGAAAAGGTTGCTTCCAGTGTAATCTCCTTAAAGCAACTCTTCTCTCTGTTAGGGAATGGCTCCAAGCTGGCCCCAAAAAGCAATAGCCTTCGACCAAAAAGGTCCATCTTAGGCATTGATCAGGGAGGGGCTGGAGTGTAATTCTTTGTACAAATTGTGATCTCTGGGAAATAGGTTGCATATAGATGTTTTTAGTGGTTTCAGATTGATTTTATGTTTCCTAATTTAAATAATCTTGCTTACTTTTGCTGGTCAATGACTGTAATAAAACATCATCATCATCATCATCATCATCATCATCATCATCATCATCATCATCATCATCATCATCATCATTATTATTATTATTATTATTATTATTATTATTATTATTATTATTATTATTATTATTATTATTATTATTATTATTATTATTATTATGTTGCTGCACCTGACCACTCTACAAACCTTTAAAACTGTGATCTACTTTCCTATGCAATTCCATCCTAAATTAGTTTAGGACAATCAACCAGATTAAGCTGGCAACATTCTGAATGCTCATTGCCCCATTTTTTTCCTTGTTGTCATCAAATTAGGACCAAATTCATCTGGGCAAACTCTAAGACCAAATTCATCTAGGTAAACGAACTTCTCCAAGATCCCCCAGCTGCTAACTCCAGCTATCCATTCAAGGCAGGATAAAAACTGAATTCAACTAGCTTTGTTCCGAGGCCAAAATATTCCTACTTGGGCAACAAAGCCTCTACACTTCTCCCTTCAACAATCCTGGGGTTAAGGGTGCGGGGGCCTTGTGTACTTCAAAGTCCATATATAACTCTTCTGCCCACAAAAACATAACTAGAAAGCATAGTTGATTGACTGGCTGAAAAGCCCACACCAGTTGTCATTATTGGGGTTTTCTTCCATTGCGTTAACAATCCTTTCCATACAAGATCATGTGTAATGAGCCTTGGTTCTTATGGCCCCCTGATCTAGAGGCTGAATGAGAGATGTTTGGGGGCAAATGGAACACTTTGATGCCTTCCATGTTGAACCTATGGGGTTCTGAGTGGCCAGGGGCACAGTACTGATGTTGGTTGGTTGGTTGGTTGTTGTTTTTTTTTTTTTAAAACTGCATAACCAAAACCATGTTGTTCAGACCCGTGCAATTCAGGGGAGAAGTGTATTGAAAGACAGGGAGACTGGGTGCAGTGGAGAAAATGCTGGGAGCAGTACTTGGCTAGCAGTCAAAGGCGAAAGCCCACCACCTGACATGGAGTTTATTTGCATACTGACTGTTAATAGAATGATATCCCTCCACTCCCACACTGTCCATAAACTCCTTTCCCCCCTCACCTCCCATGTACATCTGCTACTGGGAAAGAAGCACATTTGCAGCAATAACTGCAAAAAGTCTTCTTGGACTATAAAGACTAAGGCATAAACCAAATAAATAGAGGCATCTGGAGAAGTGGGCTGTTCTTTAGGTTAGGTGCACCAAGACTACTGTAAATAGTGAGTTGCTGATGGACTACGCCATTGCTTCATTAAGCATCAGCTTTTCAGGCAAGTCCTGGAAAAGCTGCCAACGAATTAGACAGCCCATTTCCTAGTTCCATCTTTGTTTGAACCAACAGAAAAACATATAGCCATACATTTTTAAATTAATGGACACTAGTGAGCTGCCAATAGATTTTTCCTCACTCTCCCCCTTTCATTTTGGTACAGTTTTATTCATTTATTTTTAAAAAAAACTAGTAACATTTCTCTGTCATGAGGTAATATAATAAATGAGCACATGAGAGTCACAAAGAGCTGGCACTTAATCCCATGTTCTATTAAATAAAGTTGATAGGATGGGAAGGATAACATTAAGTAAATTAGGTAAACCCTGATTAGTAACTACCCCCCCCTTTCTTTATGGCCCTGGAACACAAACATACAGTATATCACACAAGTGAGTAGACCCCCTCACATTTCATAAACATTTTAGTATATCTTTTCATGTGACAACACTGAAGAAATGACACTGGGCTACAATGTAAAGCAGTGAGTATACAGCTTGTTTAACAGTGTAAATGTGCTGTCCCGTCAATGTCCAAATTGGGCCCAAGTAGCTGTTTTCCCTCCCTGGTATCATGAGACCCGTTAGTGTCACACGTCTCAGGTGTGAAAGGGAAGAAGTATTATCACTCTCACTCAGACTGGTCACTGGAAGTTCCACATGGCACCTCATGGTAATGAATTATCTGAGGATCTGAAAAAAATGAATTGTTGCTTTACATAAAGATGACCTAGGCTATAAGAAGATTGCCAAAACCCTGTAACTGAGCTGCGGCATGGTGGCCAAGACCATACAGCAGTTTAACAGGACAGGTTCCACTCAGAACAGGCCTCGCCATGGTTAACCAAAGAAGTTGAGTGCCCATCAGTGTCATATCCAGAGGTTGGCTTTGGGAAATAGACATATGAGTGCTGCCAGCATTGCTGCAGAGGTGGAAGGGGTGGGGGGTCAGCCTGTCAGTGCTCAGGCCATACGCCACACACTGCATCAAATTGGTCTCCAGGGCTGTCATCCCAGAAGGAAGCCTCTTCTAAAGATGATGCACAAGAAAACCTGCATACGGTTTGCTACAGACAAGCAGACTAAGGGCATGGATTTCTGGAACCATGTCCTGTGGTCCGATGAGACCAAGATAAACTTATTTGGTTCATGTGGTGTCAAGTGTGTGTGGCGACAGCCAGGTGAGGAGTACAAAGACAAGTGTGTTGTGCCTACAGTCAAGCATGGTGATGGGAATGTCATGGTCTGGGGCTGCTTGAGTGCTACTGGCACTGCAGAGCTACAGTTCATTGAGGGAACCGTGATTGCCAACATGTATTGTGACATACTGAAGCAGAGCATGATCCCCCTCCCTTCAGAGTCTGGGCTATAGGGCGGTATTCGAACATGATACCCTGTTTCCCTGAAAATAAGACCTAATCTGAAAATAAGTTTTACTATGATTTTTCAGGATGCTCGTAATATAATTCCTACACCAAAAATAAGCCCTAGTTAAGTGAAAGCCCACCTTCCACCATTTTGCAGCAACCAGAAGAAGATGACATGACTATATTTGAAGAAATGTAGATTGTACATGAAAAACTAAGCATCCCTAAAAATGTGTTTTTTGAAGCAAAAATTAATATAAGACCCTGTCTTATTTTCAGGAAAACACGGTAACTACCCCAAACACACCTCCAAAATGACCCTTACCTTGCTAAAGAAGCTGAGGGTAAAGGTGATGGACTGGCCAAGCATGTCTCCAGACTTAAACCCTATTGAGCATCTATGGAGCATCCTGAAACGGAAGGTGGAGGTGCGCAAGGTCTCTAACATCCACCAGCTCTGTGATGTCATCATGGGGGAGTGGAAGAGGACTCCAGTGGAAACATGTGAAGCTCTGGGGAACTCTATGCCGAAGAGGGTTAAGGCCGTGCTGGAAAATAATGGTGGCCACACAAAATATTGACACTTTGTGCCCACTTTGGACATTGTCACTTAGGGGTGTACTCACTTTTGTTGCCAGCGGTTTAGACATTATTGACTATGTGTTGCGTTATTTTGAGGGGACAGCACATTTACACTGTTATATAAGCAGTATACTCACTGCTTTACATTGTAGCCAAGTGTCATTTCTTCAGTGTTGTCACATAGGAAGTTATACTAAAATATTTATGAAATGTGAGGGGGTGTACTCATTTCTTTGATATATTGTATTCCTTATTTTGGCTGCTGACAAATAGTGACATAGCTATCTGCAGAAGTACAATATGTTAGGCAGTCTGGGGATGGAGAACTGGTGCGGATGCCAATTGAACTAAACACATAAATTAAATTCTTCAAAACAAAAAGTCCTTTTATTTATGTTTGTGAGACATTCTGCTTCTGTATCGATGAGTGAAAATGCCGGGAAATGACCCAATGTTGCTGCACAATATTGTGTCTACACTGCCAGCAGGAAAAAGAATGTCTTTAAGAACTTTACATAGCAAATGTTGACAACAGCAATGGTAGCAGTCAGGATGGTCTGCAGGCTACCCTCTTCTGCTGACAACCATTCACACGTGATGAAAAAAAGGAGTCAGCTTCTGGGATTTTCCCTTGTGTGCTATTACTTTGTGAAAGGTAGTGAATGAAGAATTGAATTTCTAAAATACATGATGTGAAAGTTGGACAGTGAAGAAAGCTGACAGGAAGAAAATTGATTCATATGAAATATGGTGCTGGAGGAGAGATTTGTGGATTCCCTGGACTGCCAGAAAGATGAACAAATCAAGCCTGAACTTTCTCTGGAGGCAAAAATGATGAAATTGAGGCTGTCATACTTTGGAAACATTATGAAAAGGCAAGATTCACTGGAAAAAGCAAAAATGCTGGGAAAAGTTGTGGGCAGTATGGAAAAAGGAAGACAAAATGTGAGGTGGATTGATTTCCTAAAGCAGGGGTCTCAAACATGTGGCTCGGCGGCCATTTGTGGCCCACCAGACAATAGTTTGTGGCCCCCGCCTTGCCTCCCCCCAAAGCGCCCACACATCCTCTGCTGTAAAGACTAAAAAAAAAAAAAAAAAAAAAAAAAAAAAAAAAAAAAGCTTCGCCTCACTTGCTGGCTGTCTCCCAAGACATCACCTCTTGCACCCTCAATCCAGAACTGCAGCCTGCTAGCCAGCCCCCCTGTCTGCCAACTGGCAGGCTGCAGTTCTGGATGCAGGGTGCAAGAGGCACTGTCTTGGGGGAGAGCCTGCGAGCGAGGCACACTGTCAGCCCTTTTTGCCGAGCATCTGAGCCGCCGCCAAGCGATGCCTGAGAGTGGAGCTCGCTCCTGACCCATCCTCGAAGAGCACCTCCAAGCTGCCAACAGCAGCTGCTGCCGCTGTCTCTTCCAGGGAAGCAGCTCTCTGGCTCTCTTTCTCTCTCCAACACCAGCCCAGCCAGCAGCTGCCTCAGCACCCGGTGCTGCTTCCTCCTCCTCCTCGTCCTGCTTCAGCCACCTTGGCTCTGGAGGCTTCCTGGGCTCGCCTCGCAAAGTTTGTTCCTCTGTCGTGGTGGGGATAGCTGCTGCTGCTGAGTGCGACTTTTTTTTAGGGGGGCCCTCAGAGGAAGGTTGCTGGACCTCTGTGTGTGTGTGCATGCATGCACATGTGCGCATGCGCGTACCTGTGGGGGGCCCCACCCCATTCTGTTTAATTTTGTGGGTACCAATGGGGGCTTTTCTCCTTTGGCAAGGCGATTCGGTGACGGTTTTTAAAAAATTATGTCGTGCCCTCCTCCCTCCCTTCTCCGTTTTTTCGTCCTGCTGCTGCTGCTGGTGGTGGTAGTAGTGAAGAAGGAGCCCGAGGAGGTTGTGGTGTCCCCAGAGTCCCAGCCGGGCTAAGGAAACTCCTGGGTGGCTCTTGCCCAAGGAATGGTCACTAACCTTTTTGACACTGCGGACCGGTTGAGGGGGAACAGGGACTGTGCACCGCCCCCCCATGCTTGTGTGCATGCACAAAGGGGCAGGGGGTGCATTGCAGCATGTGTTCACACTCGAGCATGTGCAAAGGGGCAGGGGGTGCTCATGGAGCATGCATGCACACTCGCAAGCATTCATGAAGGGGTGGGGGCATTCATGAGCATGTGCGAAGGGGCTGTGCAGGTGGATGTGTGGGGGTTCATGGGGGGGTGGGAGATCTGCCTCTACAGCCCGGCCTGACCAAGGCCACAGACCGTCACTGGGCCATGGACTGGGGCTTGGGGACCACTGCCTTGGCGGAAAATTTGATGTGGCCCAGCCTCACACAGACTCTGCCTCCAGCGGCCCCAGGTAAATTGAGTTTAAGAGCCCTGTCCTAAAGGAAGCCAATGGCTTGAGTCTACCGTCATTTAAAATTTTTAAAAAAGCATTGCTTGCAATGCACTTCTGTAATTTCTTATTTGCTGCCAAAAATATGTTGCCAGGTCTTATGGGGGGGGTGGGGGGTGAATAATCACATCTATACTTAAAAAATTCATAATTTTAAAACTATTTGACCAAACATCACCAAATTTGGGATGGACTAGTTGCAGACTGTCCTCTCTCACTGTGCCAAATTTGGTACTGTCCTAAAGCCTCGTTTTAAAGTTAGAATGTTTTCTTTGTACTGCCATCTTTTTAGATTTGACTTGTGGAATCTTATTTTGCTCCGCTGGCATAATATCATCAGAGAACACCCATACTCGAATAATAAAGGCATCATCAAATCTTAAGGTGCAGTTCAGGAGCTATAGTAAACCAGTGATGTCTCAACACCTAATGCCCTTGAGCTCCACTATGGCTAGAGACTGTGATACAAAGTAACCACAGTGGTGCTAATCTCACCCCCCCCCCCAAAGGCCTGCAATAGCCACGCTGTTATGGATGCGCTTCCATCTGTAATTTTGGATTTCACTGTTTACATGGGTGTAGAGGTGGAGTTTGTGCCAGAACTGTTCAACAGATGAAAAAAAGCAGAGATGGCAGCTTCAACCTCCTGAAATACTTGCTAGAGAAACCTCAATAAAGTGTAGCAATACGGAAGAAACACAACACGAGAGTTTATACAGAGGTATTAAGCAGGGAGAAAATGACCTTGAACTAAATTCCTGATGGTAAACTCACCTCTGTCACACTGAACTGTTTTACCAGAAACACTTTATCTCTCTCAACCTGGTGTATCTGCAAGGGCAACTTGTTAATTCCAAACATTACTAAGAGACGTACCTTTCCTCTCTTGAAATAATCTCTAAAGCAATGGTCACTAACCTTTTTGACACTATGGACCAGTTGGGGGGGGACAGGGACTGTGCACTGCCCCCCCGTGCTTGTGTGCATGCACAAAGGGGCAGGGAGTGCATTGCAGCATGCGTGCACACTCGTGAATGTGCAAAGGGGCAGGGGGTGCTCATGGAGCATGCATGCACACTCGCATGCATTCATGAAGGGGTGGGGGCATTCATGAGCATGTGCGAAGGGGCTGTGCAGGTGGGCGTGTGGGGGGTGCATGGGGGGGTGGGAGATTTGCCTCCACGGCCCGGCCTGGCCAAGGCCACAGACTGTCACTGGGCCATGGACTGGGGCTTAGGGACCACTGCCTTAAAGGATTAAATATCATGAGTGAACAACACAATTCCAAAGATGACCTTCACCAAAAAAGCTCAGCCCGTTTTTCTACACACTACATTAAAACATCTTTTACTCTTATATGTAGGTTATTTCATGTTTCGTTCCACTCAGATCTGGATTTTTGCAAATGCATTTGTTTTCAAGGATAGCCTCCTTTGTTCAGAAATGGTAAAGCCACTATCACCACACTTCATAGAGACTCTTAGTTTTATCTTGTACAATTTGAATCAGCCTTTGCATCATGTGCTCATTAAAAAAAATACCTCAAGTTCCCCCATTTCATAAGTAAAGTAAACCCTGCACTATCTGACCACATAGTTGCAGCCTTAATTCGAGGAAACAAGACTATTTAAAACGGGATATTAAATCACTTTTGACGGGATCAAGCTGACCTAATAATCACGAACTCCATTTCAATTAAATGTGAGGAAGGTTTCCTGACACATCTTGCCTTGAGGTTCTGAACAGAAAATTAGTATGTGAAGTAAAGGCTTGTCTTTGAAGTGACGGTGACCTCGTACAAAAATAATGCCATTAGCTGAATTCTCATGCTATGTAAGTCAGTTGAATGTTAGCTATCATTTTCTCTGACAAAGTTCAAAGGTTCATCGGAATGGTAATGAATAGTGATTACAGACATACGTTTGAGACAGCGTTCTTCTCTTTCCCCTACATTCATCATCATCATCATAATCACCATCATCATCATTATTATTCAGAAACTCCAGGCACAGTCAAAATTATAAAAATGAGTGGTATTATAAAACAGATACAAGTTTTAACCAAAAACCTAAGTATCCGTTAAATATTGATGCAGTAATATTGCCGTTTTTTGTAGCTTTGATGGTAATGTGATTTCTTTTCTTTTCTTTTTTAATTTTACAAAATACAAGATACAAAATACAAGATATAAGATACAAGATACAAACTAAAATAATTGTGCTCCCCCCACCATCGAGACTTTCTGGAAAGCTCTTCTCATTGTCCTCTTTTCCAGAACTGCATTGATCCTTGTGTTGGGACTTTACCTTTTCCTCTTATTAACACAAATTCAATAAATCTACCCCATATATCATAAAAAGATGTCTTTTTAAATCTCCCCTTTCTTAACTTGATACAAATTGATACAAGTCAATTTATAAATAAATTTCTTATGTCTTATCATTTACAGCAAGATTCCAAACTTTATTGTACCATTCTCCTAGTTGAAATTCAAGTTTAGATTTCCAATTCCTAGCTATAATTAATTTGACAGCAAACAATAAATTAGTAAGCAATTATCTAGTTATAAAATCATAATCTTCAGTAACAAATATTGATAACAAGGCCATTTCTGGTTTCAACTTTGTGTGATTTCTGAGATCTGCAACTGCCTAAGTACTGTGTGAAATTTCTTGATATTGCTCCCAATTCCCCAATGACTACAGGGACCACTGACATGTGTTTCTTCCAGAGGCGAGATGTTTTGATTGCTAGGTCTCTGTACTTGGTTAGTTTTTCCAATTCTTTATTTTCAACTCTGACACCCCCTGGAATTGCAATGTCAATTATCCAGACATTTCTTCGTTTATTACTACTATGTCTGGTGTGTTATGTTCAAGGTGTCTATCCGTTTGGGTCTGGAAATCCCACAAGATCTTGACTTCCTCATTTTCTGACACCTTCTCTACCTGATGTTCCCATAGGCAAGTTATATTTTTTGCATAATAACCAGTGCACTAACTTTGCCACTCTATCATGTTTAACTTTGTAATCTGTTCGTGCAATCTTTGGACATTCACAGATGAGGTGTGACACAGTTTCATCTTTTTCTTGGCAGAGTCGACATTTAAAGTTAGCATTAATTCCTTGGATCTTAGCTTTCATCATGTTGGTTTGGAGTGCTTGTTCTTGTGCAGCAAAAATCAAGCCTTTGTTTTCTTTCTTAAGGGTCCCCAGTTTTAGCCATGCCCATGTGGAATTATGATTATGTTTTCCATCAATATTTCTCAGGTGTTGTTCATGTAGTGGTTTATTTTTTCCAGCTGTTTAATTTATTTTTAAATTGTTGTTTCTTATATTGAGCCTAGGATTCTTTTTTCTTCCTCTACTACCTGCTCTATTTGCACGGCCTCCAAATTTTTCTGGTAAATATAATCTGTCCACATCACTTTTTGGATGTAGTCTGTGATACATGTTCATTAGTTTCTGTGTTTTTCATTTTGAGTCCAATCTATTATTCCAGCTGGGTATGTAATTACTGGAAAGGCCCATGTGTTTATGGCTTTGACTGTATTTCTCCCATTTAATTTTGATTTTAAGATTTTCTATAATCTTTTGATAGATTCCCTTTCAGTTCTTTAACTTTTGTGTGCACAATGTTGTCTTCTTCTATTATTCCAAGGTTATTTTCATCACATGATAGTAATTTTATAATATTGCTATTTTTAAATTCTATTCCATCTAGTTTTTGGATCTTGCCGCTTTGTATAGACAGTGTTGCATATTTGTCAATTCCAAATTTCATTTGAATAGCTTTGCTCAATATTTGCACTATGTTTAGCACTGATTCTATCTCTGTGGAACTTTTTGCATATAGTTTTAGGTCATCCATATATAAGAGATTATTGATTTTTCTAGCTTGTTGTGAAATATGGTAGCCCAATCCAGTTTTATTTCAAATTATTGACATGGCGATTAGTGAAATGTTAAACAACAGTGGTGACAAAGAATCCCCCTGAAATATTCCTTTATTGATGTTAACTTCTCCAATTTCTTCACCATTGACCATTAAGATGGTTTTACATTTTTATATGTTTTTCTAGATGAACTTCTGGATGTTTTTACAAATCCCAAACATTTTTAGGCAAGTGTTAATCCAGCTGTGTAGCTATGAGTCAAATGACTTTTTATAGTCTATTCAGGCCATGTTAAGGTTTGTTTTTCATCTTTTTGCATTCTTCAGGATCATTATCAATGAGCAGCTGATCTTTTGTGCCTCTTGACATTTTAAAACTATTATTATTTTTAGTAGTAATGGTCATCTTATTAAAATATATAGCTTGTTGTTCCAAAGACTTCAAAATGGGTAACAATGAAAAACAAATACACTTTGCCACAGGCCATTGACACTTTCCAATGCACCTCCATACAGTGCTACATACTTACAGAAATTACCACCAAGTTAAACCTGTATCTAAAATTGATCTGAGGGTACAAACCTAACCAGTCAAGATGGCAGTAGGTTGGCTAAGGCTAATACTAAGCCAGCTGAACTTGTGCTGAATCCAAACTTCTCCCAGTCTAGGGATACTGGAAATCGCTTAACATTACCTGGACATGACTTTGCATCAGCATCACGGCTTTCTGTTGCCTGAGAGAGGATTGGATCTTGTGTAACCCTACTCCTCCTTTAATCTTTTCCTTCTCTTTCGCCAACTGATCTCAGTTAACAGTCTAGCAGTTGCATTAGCAGTTCTAGCTGAGATCAGCCATCACAAAGGGGTTGTGCTAGCACAATGACATTCCGAAGTTAATACAGCCAATGTCTCTTTGGCTTTGGGTTGTGAATTTGACTTGATGGCTTCATGCCCTACAGCAAATCAGTTTATTATTATTATTAAAGCACACTCATACCACTTTATATGTGGGTAGAATAAACACATGAACAAAGCACATATTTCTTCCCTGTCACACCTATATGGGTGTAGACCAGTGGTTCCCAAACCTGGGTAACTCAGGTGTTCTTAGACTGCAAACCGCAGAAGCCTTCACCACCAGCTATGCTGGCCAAGGTTTCTGGGAGTTGCAGTCCAAGAACACCTGGGTTATGCAAGGTCGATAACCACTTTTCTAGATGATGGCAACTGTCAACTAAGAAAATACCAACCCAAGCTGAGGGTGCTTCCAATGTGTTAGTGTGATGTTTGCCATAACTACTCTGCCAATGAATGCAAGTGAACCCTTTAAAAAAGAAAATAAGAAGCCAGCAAACAATGTACTAGCATGGAGACGGGAAATTATTCTTGGCAGCAAAGCAAGGATATAAATGAGATAAGTAGATAAAGATGGTTCTGAGGAATATTATTCTTTAGCAAATTATCTTAATATAGCCTTCCCACCAATCTCCCATGTATCTGGCCAGACGCAGACCTCTTACCGTTGTGCATGCTTTATGAGGAGAAGATAGTGCTATTATCCTTATTTCATAATAGTGGGCAATGTGTTGTTTTGCCTCATCAATGTCATTCACAGGATGTAGTCTATTTCCTGACAAATGTTTACAACTAGTAACATTAAAGGTTACCTTCAGTCTTGGAGGACTCCTGCTTCAGCTCTCTCACTTACACAACTCTTATTTCCTTCTGTTATCTTTTCCCCTGCTCCATCTTCCTGGTTGACCTCCCAGAATATTCTCTGAGGTGTAATTATCCCTTCAAGCAGAATCATCCCAAAGGGAAATTGGGGGCACTTGAGCCTTCTTCAGATAGCTAGAGTTTTCTAACACAGCATGCGGCACCACAGTCTGGTAAAATGTAGCATTTTCATGTTCACATGAATTTCTGATAGTCATCGGTTCAGGAAAGAATATGGTATAGAAGTATTTAGAAGCATCATAAAGCATATAACTTGACCTATAGTTTTTATATATGTTGCCCTCCCAGCTCTGGCTGTTGCTCACAGTTGTCCTTCCCAGGACAACAAATGTGTTGATGCACCCACTTGTAACTGGTCTCCATCATCAGTAATTTCCTCAGCTGATGGAGAAATGACAGATGTTTTGTAGAAGCATTTTTTTGTAAACAGTGCAGCCAAGATGGAAATCTGGATTCCATTGTAACTTGGCTAGTTTTCTCTTTGATCCATCCACTTCAAGAGCTAGGAACACTATGAAAAGAAATAACATATGTAAATGGTCACTGTTTGATTCTGATTTACAGCAGCCTGATCAGTGTTTTCAAGGTATTTGAGATGTTCAAGGAATAGTTTAAACATTGCCACCACCCATGCACACTTCCATGGTTGAAGTGAGTTCTCTGGAGTCTAGTCCAACACTCCAATGCCTCTCATATCCTGTGTTAGGATATAGAATATGGCTCACATCATTTAAAGGCAATATTTAAATCTAAATATAGTAACTCTATACTAAGTACATTTTTTAAAAAAAATCATGTGTCAATTCAGGTTGTCAGCATCTGGTGCAAACTCTGTGTTAGCCTCCTTTTAAAAGTATTCAAGAACCATTACTTCTGGACTTTGTAGCAGTTGATCCACAAAAATGTTCAATGTGAAGATAGAGAAAAGAGCTTCCAATTCCTCAAAACATCCACATTTGATGCTGGATGGACTAGCCACCCTCAGCCATAGCCCCACCACACAATGACCAGAACCTTCATGAACGATTAGGCCACTGCGAGGTCTGATATGTTTCCATTTCAAGGTCTGCTCCAACATAATTGAGAAAGAAGCTGAAGGTTTACTTAGGAAGCAAGTGCTTTCTAACTAGCAACTGTGTGGTCTAGTGCTTATAGCTATAGCTCAGGAATTACATGTTGTTGATTCTTATCCCTTTCTCTCATGCTGTTACTCATTTTGAGATTTATGCACAGAGCTTGTAATTAACTTAAAAGACAGTTGGGCGACAGAGCTTCCAAAATCCTTTCCAGAACCGTGAGATGTCTCAAAGGAGTGATGCTTTCATCTTACTGGATAGCAAACTCTTGTTTCTAAGGAGGGCAACTGCTTGTCAGCTGACACAGCAGTCGTTCTAATAATAATGATTGCTATCCACTCTCCACAGTAGAGACAGACAAATCAAACACAGAATTTTAACATTTTAAACTTTCTCTTCTCAAATGATGGATAGAGAAAGATGTTGCTGACTTTATTGAAAATGAAAAAAGCAAAACCAATTTTCTGTGGGTAACAAAAATCTAGCCAGCAAACATGAATACTGAACACTGCAGTGGCCCGACAGTCTTCCTGGAATTCAGGATGTGCACTGTAATTAAATTTTGGCTTTAATGTCATCTTTGGTAGGTTTGCTGCTAACATTACCTACAGTATGAGATACAGAAGCACATAAGCTGAGAAGTGTGACCTTTCCACCACAAGAGGAAATATAGAAACTGATTCCAAGGCAGAAAGATTCATGTTAAGGGCAAAAACATACCCCCAACAGATATATCCTGATCCCTGTGCTAATGATCTAGTGCATGAAAAGCCACCAAGAAATTAAGAAAAATCAAAGGAATGAGGAATGGAGCCTTCACACAGGTGTCCAATCATGCAAAAAAACTACAGTACCATATGGGTCTTGGTCCTAGATATAAGAGGTGACTTGGAAACAGGTCAGTTTCATATAGAAATGTCTGCAATTGGCATACAACTGATCTGTCACCACCTAGGGCACCACTGACCTGTGGTCAAAAGAATCATCTTCTTAGAGGTGTGTGTTTTTGTTTTATTTCTTACAGAAGAGGTGAGAAGAACTCTATCTGCAGTTTGGGCAGCATCTTGTCTTCCTAAGTGCACATCCCAACAAAGATGTTTCTGGATCATAGCATCCATCAATTCTAGCCAGCACAGCCATTAGTCAGAGGTTGACAGTTCGGTAATGAGGGTGGAACTAAGTTATGTTTTGAAAGCAAGGTAACAAGCCATGACAATGTTACTTTTTGACATAAGAATTAACCACTCTGGTTTCTTTCAAATGTGATTTTTTAAAGGACATCTGAAGGCATTTTTAGAGAGATTTGATAGGATTTTCCCCCCAAGTTTTATGTCATTCTCTTCTCAATCATGAATCACAGGAGAAACATTGTTTCATTTAATCTTTTGAATTTTTATATTTTAAATTCAGGTAATGGCTACAAAATGCCATTAACACACAACCCAAGGAATTCTTTTTCCAGGGGGAACAAAGACTGCAATAATATTTGCCTGACTACATGTTAGGATTATTTCAGCCTTTTCCTGTTAAATGTAACATTGCAAGTGCTGCCAATAGTGAATCTGCCCTCCAAAACATCTGAAGAACTTCACTTGGTCATCCTGCATTATATTTTCTATGCATTCCACTATCTTTCACTGGCCAGTTAAATCAGAGATAAGAGGCATCCTTCTCAATGTTTTAGTTTCATTGCATCTTTTTAAAAAAACCATTTCTCTAAACAAATGCTTTTGAGAAAGGAAAAATGCTCTTATTAAAAAGACTGAACATAACAATATTAACAGTTAAATATGTGAAATAAAACAGACAGTCCCATGTTTGAGGGAGGGAGGGAGGGAGGGAGGGAGGGAGGAAGGAAAGGAAAGGAAAGGAATTATCTAAGAAAAAAGAAATGTGACAGCAATGCATATTCACTTCAAGGAATTCTGCATACCGACCTAAACCTACTACAGTATTAGTGTTCAGGCATAAGGCCACCAAAACAATGATTGCTATGATCCACCCTGATAGAGCTCCTATGAAATCTTTGATGGAAATTATCATTAACCTGGGCAGTAGCAAGGATGAAGGGCCAGCTATGGCATCACTTTAGACCATCTCCCTGGGGTTGAATTGCTCAAGCTGTGGAAAGATGAGCATATCTCTCTCTCTCTCTCTCTCTCTCTCTCTCTCTCTCTCTTCATTCAAGCATCTAAAGCCTGCCCTAGTGACCTTCTCCAATCTTAGCTTGCAACTTGGCTAACTAATTTGATAGAGTGGTGACAATCTACTGCAGCAACCATTTACAAAGATGACTGTACCATTTAAGACTGAGGGCTTAGTTCCTACAGAAGACAATAAGGGATGTATTAATGTCACGGCATACCACTCTCATCAGAAGACTTGTAGTCTAGCTTGAAGCAAAGCCTACCCCCCAACCCCCAATATATTTGTCTCTGTGCTGTAAAATGGAATCTAAAACCTATGGCATTTAAAGAAGAATTAGTTCCTCAAGCACACACATAAATGTTAACTCACAGATTCGTCTGCAAGAGAAATCGGATGCCAAGCACAACTGACAATGAGTGTGGAGGGAGCTAATTCTATCAAGCCATCTAGTGAGGTTCAGCTCTCTCAAGCTGACAGCTTTGTATCAACTCTCCATCAGCCTTTTACTTACCCATGTCCAGCCCTCATGATTGCTGTTAAATCTAACAGGACACAGAAGAAAATAAGAGGGTCACTTAAAGTGACTTTGGAAGACCTTTCCATGTTCAAGAGTACACAAGTCTTCAGACATTCAAAACTAAACACTGATTTTGCCCTTCTGTTCATGCTGAAACAGAAAATAGAATGGGCCCAATTTAGAGACAATACAGAGTTAATATATGATGTCCTGTTCCTGTGGTGGCGTTAGTTCTAAGGCTGGCAAACAGAGGCTTACTAGACAGTAAGGTAAGTGAGGTGCCTGAGATCTAGAGCCAGAGGCCGAAACAGTGCAGGTCAAACCAGTCTAAGAGGTGTGCAGAAGAATCGGGCAGATGAAAAGTCACACAGTAAGCAGTAAGTGGCAAGCAAGAACCAAGACAAACATAGACCCAAGCTAAGGCTTATAGCCAGACTTCCTCAAACCTATGCTTTCAGACATGAGAATGTACAGTGTGGTATACCCAGTGTGGTGTAGTGGACAGAGTAATAGATTGGGACTCGATTTGCCAGTTCTGCCATGGAAACTCAGTGGAGGATGTGAAACTGGTAAAAGCACTCCTTACCTTGAAAACCCAATTAGGGTTGTTGTAACTCAGTTCTGACTTGCTGGCACATAGCAACAACATATACTCAAGAACTGCTGGATATCTCCATGGATTAGGTGGGAATTCAGTTCACTACTATGCCTCCCTGACAGGGACTGGACGTGATAATCTATATAGGGTCCCTTCCAGCTCTGTACTTCTAAGATGGTTATATTTTAGCCACAGATTATAAGGCATAGGCCAAAAGCCTACATGTAGAATAAAGTCAAGTACAAATTATAGGCTTAGATTGTAGGGTACACATAATAGGTAATGTTATGTAATCAATAGTGAAAGTTATGATAGACTTGAGGAGCTCTTTCTAGTGAGTAAATACGTGCTAAAACGCTATTGCTTGCAGTTTTTATACAAACTAGTAGGAAGGAGGCAATATGGGCCAGGTCAGGACACAAAATGAGAACCAAAAAAAGACTTGGGCAGGCAAGCAATGGCTTTGTATCGTGAAGAATGACTGCTGCAGGAATGAGATGTTAAAAAGGGTCAGAATATCATGTTGTTGTTACACGCTACTTATGAATCATTTTAGTAAGGCCTGCCAAGATATTGGATTAACAATCAGCCTAAAGAAAACAGAAGTCATGGACCAGGGCGTGGACTCACCTCCCTCTATGACCATCTCCACACAAGAATTGTAGGTTGTTCATGATTTCATGTACCTTGTCTCAACGATCCCTGACACTCTCTCCCTAGATGTAGAGCTGGATAAACGCATTGGCAAAGTAGCTACCGTGTTCTCTAGACTCACAAAGAGAGTACGGCTTAGTAAGAAGCTGACGGCTTATACCAAGATCCAGGTCTCTAGAGCCTGTGTCCTGAGCACACTCCTGTACTGCAGTGAGTCCTGGACCTTTTGTGCTCAGCAGGAGAGGAAGCTGAACACGTTCCATATGCGTTGTCTCCAATGCATTTTTGGTATCACCCGGCAGGACAAAGTTCCAAATAGAGTAGTCCTAGAACGAGCTGGAATTTTTAGCATGTATACATTACTAAAACAGTGACGTCTATGTTGGCTTGGGCATGTCATGAGAATGGCTGATGGTCAGATTCCGAAAGATCTCCTATATGGAGAATTAGTGCAGGAAAAGCGTCCCAGAAGGAAACCACAGCTGCGGTACAAGGATATCTACAAGTGGGATCTGACGGTCTTAGGAATGGACCTCAACAGATGGGAAACCTTGATATCTGAGTGTTCAGCCTGGAGGCAGGCGGTGCATCATGGTGTCTCCCAATTTGAAGACACACGTCCAGCAGACTGAGGCAAAGAGGCAGTCCCGAAATCAGCAAAATCAGGGAGCTGGACAGAGGACAGATTGTATTTGTCTTCAGTGTGGAAGGGATTGTCACTCTTGAATTGGCCTTCTCAGCCACACTGTTCCAAGACCTCTATCAGAGCACATTACGATAGTCTCTCCAGACTGAAGGATGCCTACTATGTTACATGCCATCAAGTTACCTCCGACTTATAGTGCCCCTATGTCTGAGCAATCTCCAAAATGTCCTGACCTTAATTGCCTTGCTCAGCTCTTGTAAACTTAAGCCTGTGGCTTCCTTCAAGGAGCTAATCTGTCTCATATTTGGTCTTCCTCTTTTCCTGCTGCCTTCAGCTTTTCCCAACATTATTGTTTTTTCCAGGTTTCAAGAGAAGTCTGAGTGTAGTTTGGTGTACCTCTGTTGGATGCATTCCCCCCCCCCCCCAAATTCTTGGCCGTCTGTTACTTTCCTGTTATTCTTACCATTCCAATGCATAACGAGCAAATGTGCAGAGTTATGTACTGTTAGAAAATATTTTTATTAACTATATTAATCATACTAACCAATAAAATAATAGCAAAGTTCTAATATTAAAGTACAAAGCTCTTCGGTTTAGACCAGAGCTTGAACTTCTTCAAAGCAAAAGCTTCCGAGCTAGATGCTACAAAGCTATATTAGGCAATATTCTTGCGGTAGGAGCAAAAAAAGAAGGACCCGTGAGAGCTGTCAGAAATGAATAAGTTAGGTTTAATCAAAACCCATAAAATGTGTGATCTATTTTAAAACATGTTGCAATCTGTAAATCTTCTCACCCAGTTGGACATGCCCATGTGAAGAACAAATGATGCACACATGTTCTGTACAGGGTATAAAAACTCAAGAGGGTGGGGTTATGCTCTTTGCCATTTTTTTTTTAGTGCATGAGCCATTTGTGGCTCTCTTAAGCCCTCTTAAACATGCTTGATTTAGAGAACAGCTAAGATTTTGAGATTGACTGATAATCATCATTATTGTCATCATCATTTTTCAAAAATACCATACACAGTCAATCAAAATTATAAAAAAAACATTGGTATTATATAACAGATACATGTTTTAACCAAAAAAATCCCCTAAGTATCTGCTAACTATCAGCACAGTATGTATGCTGTTCATATTACCTTTTTTGCAGCTCTGATGGTGTGATTTCAGAGCTCTGCAATGGCTTATAGCACTGTGTGACATTTCTTGATATTGTTCCCAAAGTCCCAAAGATTATGGGGATCACTGAAGTGTGTTTCTTCCAAAGGAGAGATGTTTCAATTGCTAGGCCTCTGCATTTTGTTAGTTTTTCCAATTCTTTATTTTCAACTCTGGCATCCCCTGAATTCCAATGTCAATGATCCAGAGATTTCTTCCTTCTATTATTATTACATCTGGTGTATTATGTTGAAGGTGACTATCAGTTTGGATGCAGAAATCCCAAAAGATCTTGGCTTTTGCATTTTCTGACATCTTTTCTACCTGATGTTCCCATGGGTTTTTGGAGGCTGGCAAATTATATTTTTTTGCATAATGACCAGTGAACTAATTTTGCCACTCTATCATGTATTTTGCGTAATTCCTGTAATTTTGTAATCTGTTTGTGCAATCTTTGGACATTCACAGATGAGGTGTGACCCAGTTTCATCTTTTTCTTGGCAGATTCGACATTTAAAGTTAGCACTAATTCCTTTAATCTTAGCTTTCATCATGTTGGTTTGGAGTGCTTGTTCTTGTGCAGCAAAAATCAAGCCTTTGGTTTCTTTCTTAATGGTCCTCACCATGACCATGCTGAATATCCTGAAGCTGAGGCTCCAATAATTTAGCCATCTCAAGAGAAGATAAGACTCCCTGGAAAAGACACTAATGTTGGGAAAGTATGAAGGCTAGATGAGAAGGGGACAACAGAGGACGAGACGGTTGGACAGTGTCTGCGAAGCAACCAACATGAATTTGACCCAACTCCGGGAGGCAGTGGAAGACAGGAGGGCCTGGTGTGCTCTGGTCCATGGGGTCATGAAGAGTCGAACATGACTTAACGACTAAACAACAACATGTTGAATTATGATCATGCTTTCTATCAATATTTCTTAGATTCTGTCCAGGTAATGGTTTATTTTTTCCAGCTGTTTATTTTCAGATCGTGGTTTCTTATACTGAACTTTCGTTTCTCTTGTTTTCAAAATATTCTCCGTTTTCACTGCCTTAAGTAATTTCAGTCTAGTTGTACTTATATAATCATTTAAACTTATTTTCCCCTCATCTAATACCTGCCATATTTGCAGTAATCCACAACCTCTGATTTTTCGTGGTAAATATAATCTGTACAGATCACTTTTTGGATGTATTACATGATGCATGTTCATTAGTTTCCATGTTTTTCAATTCAGTTCTACTTTATTTCCAGACCAGTCTATTATTCCAGCTGGGTATATAATTACTGGAACTACCCATGTGTTTATGGCTTTGATTTTAGTTTCCCCGTTTAATTTTGATTTTAAGATTTTCCACAGTCTTTTGATATATTCCCTTTCTGTTAGTTCTTTAACTTTTGTGTGCATGATGGTATCTGTTTCTAGTATTCCAAGTTGTTTATAATTTTCAACACTTGGTAGTAATTTCATAATATTTCTATTTTAAAACTCAATTCCATCTAATTTTTGGATCTTGCCGCTTTGTATAGACAGTGGTGCCTATTTGCCAATTCCAAATTTCTTTTGAATATCTTCACTAAATATTCACACTGTGTTTAGCAGTGATTCTATCACTGTGGAACTTTTTGCATATAGTTTTAGGTCATCCATGTATAAGAGATTATTGATTTTTCCTGCTTATTCCAAAATATGGTAGCCCAATCCAGTTCTATTTCAAATTATTGACATGGGGATTAGTGAGATGTTAAACATCAGCGGTGGAAAAAGAATCCCCTTGAAATTCTCTGGTCCATTAATCATTGTTCAGTTATGTCACTACTTGGGTGTTACCTTTTCCAAATTTCCATCATTCTTTAAAAAAAAAAAACTACTGGCTCTTGAGTTTGCCTCACAATAACATTTCATAATTTATCAGTTTTTGATGGGAGTCTAAGTTTTGCATTTACATTGTTCCAGTAGCTTTACAGCAGCCTGTTCTGTAGCCCATTTGTCACCAGATGTGCAGTGGCTATAGCACCTAATGTGGTCCTTGTCAACTCGGGCGATGACCAGACTGGTATGGTTTCTGTTTATTTCGTCTCATCATAATTGGCAATTGGCAGACAGCTTCTCAGCTGAGACCTGTTTGGCTTGGAAGACCCTTCAGGCCCCTCTGTCTTAACAATGCCTGTGTCCGTGGTGGGTTGTTGTTGCTGATGATTTATTTGTTTGTTTTGTTTTGTTTGTTTGTTTGTTTGTTACTGACAGCATGTTTCTTTACTCAGACATATGCCCAACTATGCTCAGTGGGCCCTACTTGTACATATAGGATTTCAGCCCTTCAAAAGTCAGAAATGAACCTGGGAGCAAAGGAGGGTAACTTTTTAAAAGTACAGTCCCTTGGTAGGCAAGAGAAAGGATCTGCATTGTGGGAACTGGACATCTTTTGCTCCTGCCAACCATTTTTGTGTGTGTGTGTATAATGCACATGAGCTAAATAAATACTGAGATAATTGTAATGCTTTATAAGTTTTTAATAATTCAAAGTATTTTAATCAGTCTTATAGTTTAATTGTTTTTAATGTACAACATATTGTGCTTTTAATTCTATTCTTTTTAATGCTGTGAGCTGCTTTGAGCCTCCTTATCGGAAGAAAGGCAGCCTATAAGTAAGACAAACCAAAAAAGAAATAAAAATGCAAATACATTGCAAGAAGATGTGAATGAGAAATATGAAAGAACCACTGCTTGTTGTGAACTCCTAACATGCTTGTCTCCAGCTCAGCTCCTTTTTACCCCAGTCAGTTTTCAGACATCAGAAGAACAAGACGGCAACTGCAAGAGCTTCTCACTCCCTGTGGAGACACTTTTGTGGTGGCTCCCCCTCCAGTCTACCTTTTCTTCTTTTGATTAGGTTGTCAATTCCTAAGGTGGAATTAGCTTTATATGCTTGCAGTTGCCTTCTCCTGCCATGCCAATCTCCTGCAGGAACTCTTTCCCAACAGTAAAAACAAACACATACATACTGTGCAGGGATCATGTTTGATAACCATCAGGCACCCTTTAACATTTCTTTAATACAATTTGATATGCATTGGTTCCTAATCTCCAAGAAACCTTGAAATAATGGCTGATAGACAGCTCCTTGAAAATATCAGCACCCAGAACAGTGGCAGGATTGGGGGTGGGGTGGGGTGGGGGAACGAAGCTGTAAGTTGGCTAGAAAGATATATTGGGAGTATTTAGTAATGATACATTGAAAAGACAGCTGCACCCTGTTCCTATAAAAAAGATATAACCCAAATGTTTTGAGCCAGGTCTTCTGAGTGTTAAAAAAGTTCGTTCATTCTCTCTCTCTCTCTCTCTCTCTCTCTCTCTCTCTCTGTGTGTGTGTGTGTGTGTGTGTGTGTGTAAAGTTGCTGAATTCAAAGAAATGCTGCACTGAATAATAACATTCCTGAAATACTTTCTCCAAAGACACAAGGAGAAAAACAACACGGAGTCTTGGGGCACCTTCAGGACTAACAAGCATTGTTTAACACAAGCTTTTGTGGACTTTACACCACTTCAATGGATGTCCTGGGCTCAAGCTGATGAAATCTTATGCCAAATAAAACTTGTTAGCTACAAGACCTTTTGTTGTTTTTGCTGCAACTAATATGGCTACCCACGGGAAATTTCCACTGGTACAAAAATCATTCCAACCCTCCCTATTTTCCCTGTTTTCCCTGTGCATCATTGCTTCAATATTCCTCAGCATGTACTTTCAAACCTATTCTGACATCTTGTTTTCTTGTTACAGTTTGGCTATATTCAATCCAGAGTGCAACCAGAACTTTTCCAAATTCCCTAAACATTGCCAGGAGGTTTTTATCATGCGGTCAGCTCCAAAAATTCAACAGCAGTTTCCCTACCTATATGAATCACCACAACATCATGTATGAATATTTCTATTTATTTTTCCCATTTACTGAATATGCACAGAATGTTTCTCCACATACATATATATACAACAAATATGTGCAAATGTATGTGCAGTAAAGTAAAAAAGTGCATTGTTTGCACATGCACACAGACATACCCAAAGGAGAAACATCCTGAATATTGTTATGAACACAATGCTTTATCTAAATTTGTGATTATATATGCCAGACTTCAGATGCAATTAACAGCTCCTTGGAAAGGGAGATCAAGTTTTCATCTTTCATATGAAAGAAATACACCTCTGCCCAAATATAAGTGGTGACAATTTCCAGTTCTTTTTCTCGATTGCATTCAAAACAGTAAATAAATAGAGGCTCACCTCTAGACCTCAGTTTTGTTTCTTCGACAGAAGATGAGGAAGGGATGCCACCAAAATGTATTGTCAAGTTACACCATTCAATGATTAGAAGTAATAACCAGTGGAGAGCTTGTGAGGCATGGAGAGCAAAGCACACTCTGTTATAAAACATACATCTGTTCCTAAAGCTACATATTAATTAGCCTTGGAGAGTGGGGAACATTTTTGTGAAATACAGTCTTTTTCCCCCTGAAAGAAAGAAACACACTTACGTCTGCTCAGTAAAGATGTTCATTCTGAAATCCAGGCTCTAGGAGGCAAATATACAGTTAATCATCAAGCTACAAAGGCCACAGCTAATAATGCTTTTTTACTACTGAACTCATCTCCAGATGGATGCTGCCTATTTAATGCAGTTCTCAGTGTATAATTCATCAAGACTTTGGCTGCATCTGACCTCAATTACTATGTTCCCTTCTCAAGTTATTTTTGAAACAGACTATTCCACACTTGAGCCAAAGCCATGCACAAAAGGCTAATAATAATGGCAGGATTTATATAATCCATAAAGTATCCAAAGTGACTTTAGAAAGTTCAAGCAATCTTTTCACAACTCCAAAAGTGCAGAGCTAGATACCCACAAGCATTTGTGTCACCAGCAAATTTGAAATAAGCACCCTTTTGCAGCCATAATTTAATTGGCCACATAATAATTATTATCATGTGCTGTCAAGGTGCTTCCAACCTATGACAGCCTTCTCAGAGTTTCCCAAGTGCAAAGTACTCAAATGTGGTTAATCATCCCCTCCTGAGGCCACCCTAGGATGGTGTAGGTCATCCAGTTCTGCAGAGGTAGCAGGGCGCATGATACCATCTGGCAAACACATCCTGGGTGGTTTTGGATGGTTCATCTCTAGGGAGGCTCAGTGACAATTCCAGCTCCCAACTTCTGATTCCACAGGTGGGCACTCCAAGCCACTAAACTCTTCCAAATCTAACTGGATGTCACTGGTACCAAACAAAAGATACCACTACATTCAAATACATAAACTTTATTGTTTCTGGCCATAGGCCTTTACAGTGTACAGACTACTGTAATATATAACATCCAATTAAGAACAGGTAATTGCCACAAAACCAATAAAACCCAGTCTAAAAATGTTGTCATGACATATGATGTCAGTCCACTGTATTCAGCATTTATGTGGCATTACGATCCTTGACAAATTGAAATCTCAGCTTCTTAGCTGTCAGTGGAAATTGTGCAACAACATATGCAATGTACAACTGTGTATCGGCAAGCAATCCAACTACTGTTTCAGTGGTGGTACAATTAAGATACATCTGAATGATGGGTGACAGCAATCTTTCTCTAGGATTTTTATAGAGAGGACAGAACAGTAGATAATGAATTAGATCCTCAATCTGGTTGCAGCCAAAGACACATTTTCGTTCCTCAACTGGAATTCCTTTATATCTCCCTTCAAGGTATGCTGAGGCCATCTGTCCAAATCTAAGTTCTGTAAAAGCTTTGTGAATCTGGGGAAAAGTCATTCACATATTTATCTTATTCTTCCACATATCTTGAGCAACCTGTCTCCCAGAGGATTTTGTCTTTCATACGGTTCAAGTATTCAGAATTCAGAACCATATAATTGTAATGGACAACTTGTGGATGCCTAGAAGTGAAATATTCTCTCTCAGAAACTCCCCGCAAGTAGCCTGAATTTGCTACTGAAGTTGGGGGGGGGACCAAAAAGAAGAGAGAATTACCTGTGAAGATGAAGATATGTGGGGATAAATTCTGGGAATGTGGTTCAGCTTATACAGAAAGATGCATATGCTTGTTGCGAAAGGGAAAGGTGTCTTTCTTCCAGCAGTTGTAGCAGTGGTAGTGAGAGGGTTTAAGGGGTACCACATCAGGGCTGCTAACTGCATGAAACTTGGCATCAATTTTGATCTGTCAATAATGGCTACCCATGTGCCAAACCACAAGTGCAGCACCCCCGAAAGTTCCAAGATTCTAACAAAAGCTGGGGATTGAGTCCTACAATGCAGCCAACCCTTCCCAATCTCCATTCCTGTGCCAGAAAGACGCAAACCTTTTGAAGACCTCATTTTCACAGTCTCTTTTCTGATGCCCTCCCTCTCCCACTTCTTTCTCCTATCTCATTTGCCACACTCCCTGTAACTTTGGGGAGGTAACAGTAACTGGAAAGATTTTACTCTTCAGCAGAGTCACAATCGAAGGGCTCAACTGGGTCTTGCAGTTTCTGGGTCACGTGAAGTTTTAGAAACATACTCCAGCTCCTCAGCCAGACGTACAACAGCCTTGGGTTCAGGGAATTCCTCCTTCTCATCTGATTCTGAACTCAGGACTGGAACCAGGACAATACCAGCTCAATGACTGGAGCAGAAATCCCATTCAGAGGCTTCCAAATAAGTATCAAAGTCAGATATCACGTGCTAGCAGCCTGGCATTCAACCAGATGGTAGAGAAGAACCACGCATATTTTCTGCATCATCCTTTTCGTGTCCTGAACTCTGCAGGATATCCAGTCGTGTGTGTGAAAACTAGAGTAGGTTTACTGAAATTTAGAACCTGAGTCCAGATTATAAAATGTTGAGTGCACCTCCATTTTTTTCTCTTGAGTTTCCTGCTTATGTGTATCTCATGTTATGTAAGCTAATGGTCATTTTTGGTTCTGTATAAAAATTGTTCAATTGGCATTCCCTTTTATTGTGGCCTAAAGCACGGACAAAAAACATCTAGAGTCTTGTCTGAAAGATGCAGACAACACAGGTATTCTCTAGCTCAGTGGTCCCCAACCTTGGGCCTCCAGATGTTCTTGGACTACACCTCCCAGAAGCTTTCACCACCACCTCTGCTGGCCAGGATTTCTGGGAGTTGAAGTCCAAGAACATCTGGAGGCCCAAGGTTGGGGACCACTGCTCTAGCTAATAGAAGCCACTCCCCTGTTGGAAATGGTGTGTGGCTGAGAGATGTGGTATGCACAACTAAAACCTCATCCAGATTCTTGGGAGCTCTTTGCCAAAAAGATATTGCCCAGATGTGATGGAGGCCCTTGGATCTGTAGCTCATCTTCTTTTATGTGCAACTGAAAGATCTTGTTATTTGCCCTCTTTTATGTAAATTTCAGGGTTATTCTGACAAGTAACTGATTAAGTACCGTTATCTTGGACTGGAATTCCCATGTTATAACCCCACCTGCTAATTTTATCTTACTTACAATGGGAGTACAGGTTCAGATATTAAATGGTTAGTAATTAATGCACCATCAAGAAGGAAATGACTTACAGCAACCTTTTTCAAAGCAAGTGAGAAATTTAAGGTGTGGTTTTATCAGTTCCATTCCCTCAGTGAGTTTCCATGGCCAAGAGGGGATCTGAATCCTGGTCTCCAGAATCCCAGTATGTCACTCTATTCACTAGGCACTGGATACCTTAAAGACCACAAGAGAAGCAGGTGGTCTACAGGCTCCCAAATTCCCATTTTTGAATTAAGTAATTTTGTGCCTTCAAGTTGGAACCAAGGTATAGTGACCCTCACAGGACTTTCAAGGTAAACGAGATATTTAAGGAGTGTTTTGCAGTTCCACAACCCCAGTAAGTTTCTATAGCTGAGCAGAGATTTGAAACCCATCCCTCCTGGGTCCTAGTCCATTCTATCTATCCACTACACCTCATTGGGTATTAAATAACACTTGATAACATTTCCCCATCCTACTTCATATTTCAGTGTACCTTTTCTATCTTATGTGTAAATGGGTTGGCTTCCAATGAAAGAGAGAAGGGGGGGGGAGAGAAAGATGGAGCTAGGGAGAGGAGTAAAAAGAAAGAAATGTGAGTTCAGCAGCACATCCACCTAAGAGAACCATGCATCATACCTAGGCTTTGACAAATTGGTCTATTCTAGGCCAACAGCAGTTTAATATGATGATAATAGGCTTCATGGTCTGAACTGAAAATGCTAAGGATGGGAGAGAGTTTACACTGCAGTTGTTTTTATAAGAATCGAACAAAAATCTACATATATTTGCATATTCCAGATGGAGAGGACATGAGCTTTCTTAAAAAAAATCAAATGTAGGAGAAACAAACATAGGCTGTCATTTATTCCCTGCCAAAGCAATGAGTGCCTAAGTCTAAAACAGTTTGAATTTGAATTGCTTTGTATTCAGCCATGTTGGTCCGGCGTTTGGACTGCCACCTTCTCTTTTCTGTGCGCGCGCGCGCGCACACACACACACACACACACACACACACACACACACACACACACACACACACACACACACACACACACACACACAGACACACACAGACACACACACACACACACGGATGTGCCTCATTTTTAATAAGCTATGTAGGTACAACAAGGTCAGAGCTTGGAATAAATTAAATATATATAATCAAAATGTAACAACAGCAGAACCTAGCAGTTCGAAAGCATGTAAAAATGCAAGTAGATAAATAGGTACCTCCTCAGTGGGAAGGTAACGGCGTTCCGTGTCTAGTCGCGCTGGCCAGGTGACCACGGAAACTGTCTATGGACAAACGCTGGCTCTATGGCTTGGAAACGGGGATCAGCACCGCCCCCTAGAGTCGGACACGACTGGACTAAATGTCAAGGGGAACCTTTACCTAACAATAGCCAGACACAATTAACATTCTAATTTTATTTGTTTAGACACCAGTTAGTTAACCCTTATCCTTGATTTTAATAATTTAATAGTTCTCATTAATAGTTCGGCCAAGACAGTAACCAACAGTCAAGTCATTGAAAGAGCAGGAGCCACGGCCAGGAGAAGGGAAGCTGATCATGGCAGCAAAAGCTGGGAGTTGGAGTTATTTTGTTTAAAATTCTTTGGCTGTGTTATGAAAGGACCCTGATGCACAGGAGTGGCTAGAAATGTAATGAGGCAAGAAGAGAGTGCAACCTGTGGTGGGAAGGACACTGGAGCCAATTTTACAGAGATAAGAAAAGGGAGCAAGAACCCTAAGACAGCCAAGGGTGTCAGTCGGGGGGGGGGGGGGAGTTGTCACACAGGAGAAGAAAGCGAAACCTATTGTCACATGCACGAGTGAAGTGAAGTGAAAGTTTACACCCTTAATCATAAACACCCTGCTGCTGGATCATTCCAAATGTACATCTTTTTCAGTATCCTGTGTCCCACAGGATCCAATCAAATGTCCATAGAAAGCCCACAGGCAAGGCTCAGTGGTGGCAGCCCTCCCCTACTGTCTCTCTATTATTTATGTTCAAAATTTATATTCTACCTGTCATGAAATATTTAAGGCTGCTTGCAGTTCATGTAAAACACACAAATTGTACTACACACAAACGATTGAAATGTGAAAGACAGACTAACAGCCAAAAACTAGAAAAGCCCACAAGAGCAGAAATGTATCTCGCAGGTTCTAAAATCTTTATATTTTTAAAAGTCTTGAACTTAGAAACTGGATATGTGATTGGTTATCATCATTATCTTGGAAAGCAGGAGATATGCCACTCACCCCACCCACGTGTGTTATAAAAATGCATATGTGAATATGTATTTAGAGAGCATTTTTAAAAAATTAATGCAGAAAGAGAAACTAATTTGCTCATACAAACACCAGAGATTGACACAGACCATAAATGGACGTATTCACACACCCCAGTGGCAGCTGCGAAAAATGCTCCATGCACCTCTATGCAGAGATTACGAGACGGTTTTTCACAAAACCAAGCCACACCGCTATTAATACAGCAACAAAAAGAAAAGTAACAAGTAATCTACTGTCCTCCATAATTTGGTTTTCCGTTGTCACTTGAGACACAAGGAATGAGGGTGGCCAACTTCTTCAGCTGGTGGCGCTGCTGGACTGAGCCAAAGATTAGCCATTTCTGCTTCATTGGCCCCTAGGCATGGGGCCCTGGAGGGTAAACCTAAAAAAATATGCTAGGGTGGAAATCAGACAGAGCAGACTGAATCATAAACAGACATGAAAGGATATGGAATAAACTGATTCCTCAAAGCCTAAGTCACACACATAGTTTTTACTGGGGTGACTGCTGCTGAACAAAATCTCTCCCTCCCCCCCCTCCCTTCTCAACAGCAAAGAGGCTCTGAATTTCCCTTGGCACATGAATTATCTGCAGGCAGGCAGGAAATCCTAGAACTGTGTCTCTGACCTCTTTGTTCTGCATGTTCTTAGCCCCATCCCTCCCCTCCCCCAGCAATTATCACAGAAGGATGGAACATATCTTCCCATCTGATGCAGTTACGGAAGGGCAAACTCTCCCCCAGGAATTTCAAACAGCGGTCATACCTGTTCCGCTGCAATGCCCTCTGAATGCCACTTTTGACAAAGGAGCCTAATTTTAAGAACATCGACCAAGAGGTAGGCTCATTCCAATCTAATCAAGTGAATTGGATGAGAGGTATTTAAAAATATGTGCCTTTTACCCACTAGCTTCCAGTTTATCTTTGCTTGCTTGCTAGTTTGTAAGTATTTCAGTAACGCTTTGTGCTCTTATAAATACATCACTCATTGCACACCAAATATAATGTAGAGGGATGGAAGATCATGTACGCTTTTGTAAGGAAAAATAAAAGATCCCTCATATTTTCATCAGTCAAAAAAGGGACAGCCTTGGCCCCTCGAAACATCTCTGTCCACCATTTCAATTCAGATAACAGTCTGTTCTTTATCTAGTAGGATTCACCGCCAGTGACCAGTTTCATCACATCTCAATTTTGCTGCTTAATCTCACATTTTCTTCTCACGCTGTTAATGAACACCCTATGCCAGCAGGGCAATTTCCAATAGACTTTTCCCAGATCTTATGGGGACACCCCGCCCACTCTTTTTACACTAGTAGTTATCCAAAGGACAGCAGCAGAAAGAAAGAAAGAAAAACCTGAGAGAGACGTTTGGCAGAAGTCCCCATGGCAATGCTATTGATTCAAGAGGTGTGCTCTTTTTTTCTTCTGTGAGAAATATAACAATGTCTCCAGAGCAGAACTGAGAAAAATAACCCATTAGAGGCAACTGCACAAAAGAAAGCCTTGTAGATCAAATGATGAGGGATAACGATACCTAGCCAGTTCAGGGAGACATATCTAGTCCAAGTATTGTCCTTTTAAAAGAAAAGGGTTATATACATCAAGGAAATAAAATTGGAGACAAGAATATGTATTTTTTTGAGGGAAGCTCTACTGTATTGTTATATTCACAATATTGTGAATACTAATGCCTTGAGACTTGTAAAAGATCCTCCATCCTCAAACAAGTCTTGTTAATGTCCAAACCTATCATACTGGCATCCTGAGAAGGTTGATATTTTCAATGCACCATGAAACCAGAGCATTTTAGTATTCTGAACACCACTTCTCCATATCCCTGTGCTCGCTCTCTATTTTACTCACTCACAAACACACACACATTGTGCTCAGCCTGGTATCTTTCACGATGTGTCTGTAGCTACTCCTCTAAATGTTCAGTATTATGCTTTTGCTAAAATTGGGGAGACTCAAGGGGTTGGAATTGTGAAGGAGAAAGCAATGTCTAGACTGCGGATCTATCACAGAAAGTGCTGTACTTTATGACCTTCTGCCAACTGTTTTCTTTATCAGATTTTTTCATCAGATTAGCAAGTGGTTCAGGATGATTGCTTGAGGTTACCTCAACAGGAGCTAAAAGTCTTGAGATATGCAAAGACCACTCCTGGAACACACACCTCCAAAACACATCTCAAATCCAGACAGCAGTCCTAAGAACCTCTCACCATGCAAGGGGGTGGTGTCAAAATATGATTATATAGCCTTTCGGTCCGATCCTGAACCCTGTCAGAAAAAAAAAAAAGGAACACCGCGGTATGTCTGATAATGAAATAACTAATAAAACAGTGAAGTTTTCTACTTTGTTCTACCATGCCATTGCTGGGGGTGGGAAAACATCAGACAAAAGTAACTTAGTAGAAATCCAACCACCAAACACCATAAAGTTCAGTTCTTAATTTCTGACAGTTGAATCTGCCTTATTTGCACCATTACCGCTGGATACGTCACTGGATTTCACATGGCCCAAGAGTGTGTCCACTCAAAATAGGAAAGCAGCAAAGCTGAAGCATGACTCAACCATAACTAAGCAGTTGATACAGAACAAATTCTAGGAAATCTAGCCATCAAGGAGCAGTGTTGTTATTAGTTGACTTAACATGTTCTATCAATTTGCCATGTAAGTTATTTATTAACAACTTTTCTTCATGACCCACCCTTTTATTTCACACATAATGCAGCTGTTAGGTTTTGGGAGTACTTGATACTGTTCCTTACAGCAGTGTTGATATAGCTAGCTGTGTGATAATTAGAAAGACAGTTTGGCTAAAATACATGCCAACTTATATATTTTTAAGTTGGCATATATACCTGCCAGCTAACCAATACCACAATAAATAGAACTCCACCCTGGAATGAGGACAGCGATTACTTTTTGTATCTCATGTTTCTGAGAACTACTCATTTAGCCTCATTAGAGAGACAGCACAACATGAAACGCTGCTCAGTTTTACACCATATGAAAACGGTCATGTCACAGCTAGAGTTCTGGTCTGAGGGAGGAAAAGCATTTGTATCAAGCTCTGCTCGCTTTTTAATCTTTATTTTTAATACTTACAAAGTATTCAGCTGCTCAAGTCGATTCATTAAAAGAACTTTGCTTCCTGGTGGTGGCTGGAACCTAAGACAGCAAGAAGCATTGAGTATCCCGGGGGGGGGGGGGGCTTTATCAGCAACACAATGTTTGGAAAGGACTGAGATTGTTTCGAGGAAAATTCAAGGTCGTACAAGAACTACACTGTAATACTGTGAGTTATTTAGAAGATACTTAGAAGTCAAATGTCAGGAGTTGCCTGAGCTATCTAATAAGGAGACATCACAGAAGGCAAGGTAATAAAGAAATAAAGAAACCTCACTAGGATTTGCACTAGGATTTGTAGACGGCTCTAACTCTCCTGGTTGCAGCTGTGATTCAACAGCATGTATAAACACTACCAATGGTCATTACTAGAGCCCAGAAAACTCGTGCTGGAAGTAACAGTGCTCCCAGAAGCAAAAGACTTCTGCGTGCCTTTAACCTCCATTAGTCAACAGGACTTTTCTAGTTCCACTGGGCAAAGGTTTTCAAGGGAATTTGTCTCAAGTACTCCATCTATCTTAGACAATCAAGATTTGAATATGACCATCAGAGATTCCCAAAGAAATGATGTGGCTGAAGACTTTGCTCACTACTTGATTGGAAATTGGTCAGTGGACCCAGGATTGCAGGAAAGGTCATCAATTTTATAAATGGAACTGCCTGAGAAAAATCCAAATTTATCAAACACCGATCCAAAGAATATATCCATAGAAGAACAAATAGGCAAATCTTATGGGCTTGATAATGAAGACATCAAAATTATCTGCAATCAGTTGCATGACCAGTGCTTCCTATCTGCAAAATCAACTCAAAGCATCTTCGATAAACTACACGCACTACATCAAGAAATATTTGACCTGAAACAACTCTCCAACTCATAGCCACCCTGATAAAAACAGGGATTTTGACAGCAGCACCCTCCCCCCGGACATTTCCTAACCCAGACTTAAACTTCTACTAACCAGGAAGTGAGATTCATACATTAGAAACAAACAAGAACAATCCCTGCCTAACTCAGAAAGAACAGCATCTTATACAGCAGTTGGAGGACATCGAGTTGGCTTCAAACTTTGAAAAGGTTCCAGAAACTCAGGCTGAGAATTGTAACGCAAGTAAAGCTCCTGAGGAAATGAATTTAACTCTTTCAAATGTAGACTTCATAGCAATTGATGAATGGCAAGATGTTATCCCAGACGTAAATGATCCACAGTCCTCATTTATAGCCCCTACAGATAGGGACAACACACAGCCGGACAATACCTACTTACGAATTCTTACGGAAGTAGACTCCATAACAGAGAAGCCACAGTCTAAAGTCTCACCATCCAACACTGTGAGTCATATTACTATATACAACTGGCCTTTAAAAAGGTCAAATAATATATGGAAAACTAACACTGATGTAACACAGGACATGTCACAGCTATAGTTCAGGCTTAATCCATTTTGTTTATCCCAAATAAAATGATACCATCTGTTTCCACTGAGGTCAGTTCTTGCTTTCCTAATGTCTACTGTCACATTTCTTAGCTCTTTGGGCTGCAGTCATGATAGGAATATGCAAATCTGAAAAGCCTACATGTAGACACACATCCCTTTTCTAACCACCATATTCAGTCCATGCCTAGTTCCATGTGGTCTTTTAACAGAACAAGACCTATCCTTTTATTTATTTTTTTCATTTATTTCAGATATATTCATATTTTAAATTGCATACATCCTTACAGACCCCTTCCCCATTGACTACATCATTTTGAGCAATTCTCAGCATGCATTTCTCTATGCATACCTTTCAACTGTGCTCATTTTATTCAGATATATCAATATGAGGATTCAAGAATAAAAACTGTGTCTACCTTACAGCAGTGGTCTCCAACCTTGGGCCACCAGATGTTCTTGGACTTCAACGCCCAGAAATCCTGGCCAGCAGAGGTGGTGGTAAGTCTTCTGGGAGTTGTAGTCCAAGAACATCTGGAGGCCCAAGGTTGGGGACCACTGCCTTACAGGATGTCTGAGAACTGTGGACCATTCAGCCTTAGACTGAACATGAGTTCTTCATACATGCCTAAATAATGATCATGCTAACAAAAAAGCAAATCCTTTTACTCCCCCCTTTCTTTCAAGCAAATGTGGAAAGAATTGCTTGTTGTTGTGTTAAAACTGTGGGTCAAATTGGCGTTAAAATTAATGTGCATTCCCTATGATTAACCCATTTGTCCTCAGTGGAAATTCCTCAGAAATACATCCCACAACAATCAGACAGGTAAACTATGTTTATTTCCAGTGACCAATTATAAAACAAAGCAAAATGAAAGCCGTATACGCAGGTGAGGAAAATCAAATAATTGTATCCAATTTGGAGATCATCTCTTTCTAAAACATATCCAGTTTCATCCTTTTATGTTAGGTTCTAAGGGCTCAACTGAAATAACTATTTCTTGCTTTAAATTGTTTAAGACTTACTGTTGACTATTATAGACACTACTTTTCAGTTTTATCTCTTATTAGGACTCCTCTATTATTATTATTTTCTCAGAGCATTTTACAGAAAGCATTAAGAATCATTTATTCACCCACATATTTCCTCTGTACCATTTCTGGATGATCTTGGATTGGGAAAAAAACCTTTCAAAAACATACAACACATAGAAGAGATCAGGAAACCTGCGCCTCAAGGCAAGATATACTTCTATTCCCTTTCGGGTCTGATATTATTCAGTCGAGTTTTAAGTCAAGCTGTAGCTGAGACAAATCCTTATGTGAAGCATTCACCCTTTCAAACCTCAGACAATCGTATCTGGAGATTAATATGCCAGCAAGGGTTCTCCATTTCCATCTAAGTCAGCACTTCAGCAGACACCTGCATGTTTTAATCTCCAACAGACTTAATACTGAAGCAACTTTAGTGCAATACACTTATTATAACAAGGGTTCACCTGACAATATAAGAAATGGAAACGCTTCGTGGCAGGGATGGGGGACTAGAAGGTCTGAGGCCACATCTGGCTCCTCTGAGGTCTTAAGTCTGGTTGACCGGAGTTCTGTTTCCAATAACACCATGTTTTTATGGTTTTCCAATTTCTGAAAATGTAGTTTTTCTCTGTCCTTCCTTAAGCTTAGCTACTGTCATCAAGAAGTACTGAGAACTTGCAAATTTGGTAGTAACTGATGGGTTATTTATGTCTTTTAAGCAACCATTTTGCTCTTTCGTGCTTGCTTCATGTTTGCTTAAGGGAAAGACACTGGTTTTATGCTGCCACAGGTTGTGTAAAATGTAAAAAAAAACACAAAAAAAAAAACACCACAACGAAACCCCCCTTTCTCCTCCAGAAATTGATGGAAACGACTTTCATAGGGGCTTGTCAGTTTGTCTCGCTGCATTGAGATAGCCTATCTCAACAAGGAACAAGAAAATTGTGAGATGAACTGATCTCCCTACATTAAGCTAACAAGTGCAAAACCATGAGGGTAGGAGGATGTACACACCCCATACTTGACCCTGGACAGAACTCTTCACCCAAAACACAACTGAAGGAGAGCCAGATCAGGTCCAAGTTTGGCACTACAGCTGAGCAGCCATTCAACATATCCAACCTCATTCCGTTTCTCAACTATACTATTTGGATTGGGGCCTCTACTCCACAATCTTACATTAGCATTGCTCCTAAAAAATGGAAAGCAACCGAGGTCCAGATTTGTACAATAAGCTTGTGAAAGGACCTGTGCTTTTAAGGGTAAAAATTTAGGGTCAATAATGTTTTGCAACTCCTTTAGAAAGATTTAGCTTTACTTCTCACCCTATTACTTACTGGAGGGAAGGATGAAGTAGGCAATGATCTTCCAAAGTGGAATAAGAAGTGATTTTGAAGTTTTATTTCTGATAGTTCAACAGGTTCTTTTCTTCAGTCACCTGGAAAGAATGGCCTGGGCTATTCTGGGAGCTGTATACCCTAAAAGAACTTTTCCAACCTCTCTCTTTTCTTCTAGTGTACAGTTCATAAATAGTAGCTTAAGCTTATTCTTTCTTTCTTTTTCTTGAATCTTTATATTATTAAATGAAAACATATTGTAAAGAAACAAAAGAACAACAAACAAATGAAAAATAAAACACAATAATTATACACAAACAAAATTGAAAGAATGTACTCCACCACCACCCCCCCACTGGGACCAATAGGTTTAAGCTCATTCTAAGTGTTCAAAAATAAAAAAATAAAAATCCAGGAATTTTAGCATAGCAATTGTTACATTAAAACTGTGACACAATCTACTAGAGAGACAGATGGACACAGAGTATTCCATATCAAACCTCTTATTACCAAAGAGGTTCATTCATTGTTTTGTTGATTCTAGCCATTTGACAAGATCAACAGCTCCTGATCTAAGGAAAGAACCTTTGGGGAAACTGAGCTGGTGCATATGACAGAGGGAAAGGAATTACAGCAAAGGATTACAGATTACGGATCTGGACATCGCACTGTTGTCACCTTTGTTTCTCAGCTCCCCCTAATCTCCCTTCCAGGGGTGCACTCAGGAATCAACCACTTTAATTAATAAGACTGATGGAGAATAAATGCATAGTTGTGTGAGACATGTTTATGTCTACTAGCTTCATCCCCCTGCTCCATATTAATCCAGCCTTCTGCACAGCCCATATAAAAATACAGCCACACACTTGCAGATTCTTTATACAGTCCTGCATTCTTTAAAAAAAAAAACAAACAGCAGAATTCTTTGCAGAATTTAGGCAAATTTACTTGCTGGGAAAAAAAAATACCGTTCTCACTTCTAAGAATCTTCACAAGACTGTCGGTTCCCTTGGTTTAATTCTTCCCATTTCCCAAAGGGTTAAATTTGCCTTTAAGAGATAGCTGCTTTTAGGGAAAATGTTTTTCTCTAGAGAGCAAAGAGAGCACTTGTTCTTTGCCCATGGAATGTGTGTGTTTGTGTGGGGAAATGGTTTGATCAAGACCTTCTCATATAATGGAAATCCAATCCTTATTCAGGGGCTACCATGGAAATTTAAGACATGTTCACACACACACGTCACCTATTTAATGGCCAAAATCTTCTTGCATAGCTATATAAATGGTGTAAGATTTGGAAACAGAATGCCTCAGGAAATCACCATAGATCTTATCCAATTTGGTGATTCAGTGTGCAAGATATAACATCTACAGAGATTTCTTAAATTGAGGCAAATTATCTCCAAAAGTTATATTGTTTACCACTCTACTGCCTTGTTAGACCTGAATATTCCTCCTCCTATTCCCCTTCCGGCTGCTCCTTTAATACAGTTCAAAATATCACACCATTGTAAGAGCCATCTCAATAAAGAGAAAATACAGAGTACTGTATAAAAGGTCACTGAGTTTGTATCATAAAATCGGGTGACAAGCATTAATTTAGATTAACCTTTTAAAAGGTTATGCAAATTCAAAAGGATGGGCCTGTCAACAACAGTGAAAACCAATGTGGAATGATGATGAGACATTTGAGAGTCCCCATCTCTGGTGTGTGTGTGTGTGTGTGTGGAAGAATGATGAAACTGAGGCTGTCCTACTTTGGGCACATCATGAGAAGGTACTCAGAAACTATTACAGTGCTAGAAACAATAGGAATAGCAATATGAAAACATAATGGGATTGTTGCTGCTATGTGCCACCAAGCTGCATCTGAGCTATGGTGACCACATCTCCACATTCATTTGTTTTTGACAAGACAGGCTGCCTAGACACCTCAGAACAAGGTGCTGAGATTACATCGATACTTACAGGATTTCTTGGCTCCAATGTGAGAATGAGACAAGCACTTATTTTGCCTTCAGTCATTCTGCAATTCGCACAAAATATCTCTGCACAAAGCTATTTTTCTTTCCCTTTCCAAAGCAAACATATACACTAGGCATGAACAGGATGACTAGCGGGTCAGAAACAGGCAAATGACCTATATATAGTTCTTCTAGTTTTTAAAAAACCCATGCAATGCAAAAACAGCTCTTCAAGCTTAGCTATGGACCTTGCACAATTTGCACAACTTATACCAAAACAGTTCTCAGAAATGCAAAACCTCTTTGTCAATACCCACTATCTTGCAGGTTGAAATAAAAATTCTAAGATTTCTCCCCTTCACAGGGAAGTACAAGACCAGGGATGATTCACACCCCTATTCCACACTTATCAGAATGCCCAGAGTTGATTGTGGAGTCCAGTCTGCAATCCAATGTGAAGTTGAGGACAGCATCCATTCTGCTCTCTGCCTTGATGAGCACAATTCCTAGGTTATATTCAACCTCATCTAATTCTGTTTAAAGAGCCAAGAGTAGTATGGGGGAAAACTGCAAAAGGCAGTCACATTGACTGATCGCGAAGGGGGAAAGACCCGCTTGTGTATACTTCTCATTAGCTCAGCCTTGGTTCTATTATTTTTTTCTTTTTTAAAATGAGCATAACTTTTTATGTGGTTTTCGTGAACACATGCAGTTTTATTACACGAGATGCAACAATTCTAATGGTTGTTGGTGCCATTAGTGTTGGTATAACTTAAATACACAGAGAGATAGAAAGAGAGAGGGGGGGTGTTCTGTGGAAACCAGCAAATGATCAGCATGTATTCGCAAAGGCTTTCACGTCTGAGATCTAATAGTTGTTGTGGGTTTTTCAGGCTCTTTAGCTGTGTTCTGAAAGTTGTTCTTCCTAATGTTTCGCCAGTCTCTGTGGCCGGCATCTTCAGATGACTGGAGTAGGAACTCTGTCCATGCTGTGTTCTCAACAGAGTTCTCAACAGAGCATGGACAGAGTTCCTACTCCAGTCCTCTGAAGATGCCCACCACAGAGGCTGGCAAAACGTCAGGAAGAACAACCTTCAGAACATGGTCAAAGAGCTCGAAAAACCCACAGCAACCAAATGATCAGCATGTTTGCACAAATGTTGATCTTTACTATCCTTTCTGAAGATAATGAAATAGTATATGGTTTTCCTAATCACAATTTCCATTCTCCCTTGTTGCTGTTTTTTTCAGTCAGTCATTCTGTGCCTTGCTGAGGGGACATTCAGCTGAGGGGATAAGGTCAGAAGAGGAAAACAAGTAGCACCACCAACTAATTTCTGTTACCTCCAAAAGATGTGACGGGGCCTTTAATACCTGAAAAGAACTGCATATGAGATCTATGATTCCGCCTTACATTACAAGCCTTACAAAAACGCAATCCAATCTGCATTAATCAATATTGCCAGACAGATTTTCCAATCATAAAACCAGCTTCGAGATGGCGGACCAGTGGACCAGCCTCTTAGCCAAGCAAGGCCAGAACAAATGCTTTGGGAAATTTAGTTGTTCATGTTACAGTACTTAATATGTTTCAAGAATCATCTGGAAAAGAAAAACTAATCTATTTATCAGCATGGAAACCTGCATTTTAGTTAATTAGGAAGAGATAGAAAATCATAAGGAACAACAGGAACATGGCAGTGATGGATCACATCACATGTGGCTCCTCTCAGGAACAAAGCATCCTGATAATTTCACCAGTGCAGTCGAGGGAGGGATGTAATATATTGCTTAAACACATGCACACTCACTCACACACGCTAAATATGCTTTGGAGAACTGGTATATTCTGCATAAAATTTATTGGCCTGGAAAAAAAAGAGAACATACTAATTTGGCAGATACCTTCTTTCTTAATTTGAAAATGTGTCGAACAGTAATTCACACTTTACTGTGTGTACCTTGCAGTCTTCCCCACTGGAAACCCATGAGTGGAAGATGACAGACATTTGCCTTCCAAGAATACCTGCATCTGGAACTGCTGGCCCAGAAATCATCTTGCTGGTGGACAAAACGAAATGCCTGCAGATCTTAGAAGCTTATTTGTAAAGGTAACTAGTTACAATTGTAGTTCCAAGATCCCCCTCATCCAAGAGTACTTAGTCACCATTATAGTTATAACTATATAATACTACTTTTACTTCCTCCATTTCTTCAAAAGTAACTAAATAGTTCCTTTTAAAAATCTGAACACTACCACTATCTACAGGTGGAGAAATACACATTGGTCAAATCTTCACATTGCTTTGCTGTCCACCACAGCAAAACAGCTAGATGAGGTACTCCATCGGCCAGCAGATGAACCATAGGCTATTGTTTAGTTTGGCTGCTCTGCTATCACTATAAAAGAGCTGGAAGACATGCACTGCCAAAGAGGTGACATAACATAACTCAGTTGTGATTTAGCTGTGACAAAAAGAACTTCATTGGAAGTAATTAGCTATATGTAAACAGCTACCATCAAGTTCTGATGGCTGCAAAGTTGTGCCTATATTTTCCACAGGATCTCCATGGTCATGCTTCTGAATACCAGGTAACAGCAGTAGGTGAGGGGGGGTTTGCCATCCAGCCTGTTTCTGAGCTTCTCTACCTGGTTAGCTAGTGAGGGACAGAAGATGGTGGGCTACAAAGATAGGAATGGGTGAGAAGTTTACTTTAGCTAGCTCTTGGTAAGAATTTACTACCTTTGCCAATTTCATTCATTTATTCATTCATTCATTTTACCCTGCTTTTCTCCTTTAAAAAAGGACCCAAGGAGGCTTACATAATTAAAATAAAATACAACATTTGAAAGTTAAAAACAGTAAATTAATCAAACAATTTAAAATAATTAAATGAATGATATATTTAAAATGTTACATAAATTATTACTAAACAGATTTAAAAACAAGGGGAAAAATACATACATCTCATTTTAAAACCTCCCTTTAGACAGCCAGTCACTAAGGGAAAGCCTGCCTGAAGATAAAGATCTTCACCTGGTTGTGGAAGGACAGCAAAAATGGGGCCAGGCTGGCCTCCCATGGGAGGAAGCTCCAGAGTCTAGGAGAAGCAACAGAGAAGGCCTTCTCTCATGTCACCATCAAATGCACCTGTGAAGGTTGTGGGCCCAGGAGAAAGGCCTCATGTGATGGATCCTAACACTCATAAAGGGAGACACGGTCCTTTGGGATTCAAGGTGTTTAGGGCTTTATAGGTTAAAACAAGCACTTTGAACAGAGTCCAAATATGAATCAGCAACCAGTGGAGTAGGAGGGTTATATGATCCCTGTAACCAGCCCCAGTTAACAATTTGGCGGTGGCGTTTGGACCAGTGGAGTTTCCAAACACTTTCCAAAAGCAACCCCGGGCAGAGCGCATTACAGTAATCCAGATGGAATGGAACTGCGACATGTCTCGGCATGGCCAGATCAGACTTCTCCAGCAATGGCCACACCTGGCACACTGGATGGGAAGAACTTGTTGCTAATTCTGTTTGATCATAGATATTTCATACTCAGTGTGGTGTAAATGGGTAAAGTAATGGACAAGGACTCAGGGGACCTGGGTTTGACTTCCAAGCTCTGCCCTGAAAACTCACAAAGGGTAAAACTGCTAAAACCACTTATTTGGTGCCTCACTTACTTATTAGGGTCACTATAAGCCACTTCTGACTTGATACCACAGAAGAAGAAGAAGAAGAAGAAGAAGAAGAAGAAGAAGAAGAAGAAGAAGAAGAAGAAGAAGAAGAAGAACAACAACAACAACAACAGCAGCAGCAGCAGCAGCAGCAGCAGCAGCAGCAACAGCAACAGCAACAGCAACAACAACAGATAATTAGGGTTGCCAGGTCTCGAACTGGAATTTCAGGATATTGTTATAGGTCGCCAAGTGGGAATATATATTGTAAACCAAAAATGTGTTGCTTATATACTGCTCCATAGCACTTAAAGCACTCTCTGAGCATTGTGCCTATCCCCCCCTCCCCACCACCAGCTAGGTACTCATTTTACTTACCTCAGAAGTATGGAAGACTTTGTCAATCTTCCAGCTGGCTACCTGAATCCATTGGGACTGAATGCAGGCTGTCAGGAGAGTTTTCACTGCAGTATTGCAGTGTAAACACTGTGCCAAAAGGCAGCACGAGATAAGTGGTGTGAGAGAAGGATGTTTTAATTTTGTCTATCATGACTGTTGTGCATCATGCGTATCACTGGTGCATCAAAAAGTCAAGAACAAAGCAGGGGACTAATGTGAAAAGCTAATGGGCAACTGCCCTTGGGCCCATTATGTCATTTAGGGCCAAGCAGGGAATGGGATGCCAGAGCCATGACTTGTGTGTGTCCTTGTTGCACAGGCCTTGACAACAATAGTACAGGGCCTGGTGTGGAAAAGAAAATCCTGTGCGTCAATGACGAGCCTTGGTGAGTCCCCAAAATTGCAACCTTTCCCCATCAGAGTGTTGGTCCAGCTCTTGCCTATATTTCAATCATTTCTCATTGATGAAGGTATTGGCTTCTGGCTGTTTCTTTGAACCATGAAAATCATTTTAATTTATATTAATTGATTTCTAGTCAGCAGACACAGGCTACTTTCCCCACGGGCCTGCTCAATAGAAGCTGAACTTCTGTTGATTTTTTGTTTGCTTGCTTGTTTTTAAATGCACTCCATATGTTAACTCAGCTACATACTTCTACCAACAGAAAAGTGTACCTTGGCTGTTACTCATTCTGTCAAGCCACAAAAGATCTCCTCTAATCCTTTATGTATTTAACGTTTGATTGTATGACCAAGCAAATTTCACATGCCCATTAAACAACAAATTCTTCTAACTCATACAAATATGCAAAGCAAGAAGCCCTGAAGCATAAACTTTAAGGAACAAGCCAACATCTGGAAACCAGAAGATACCCAGCACATAAATCTAAACTATCAGAAATCAAAAACTGAATATATTTCCCAATGTAGCAAATTAAAACTCTCTGTACAAGGAAAGCAAACAGCTATTGAGAACAATCTACACTTATTAAAAAGTGCTCAAAGTCGATGCAAGGTCATCCATTTCTGAGGGTTTCTACACTACCTCCACCTGCAGGCGCCTCTTGATTTTCTTTTTATCATTAAAGCTCAGATCCCTCCACTTATTCAAAATCTCCAAGGACATCATTATGAAGTTTGCTGCATGGTGTAAGAAACCAGGAGTAAAGCTCCCAACTGTGCTTTGTATAAGTTTTCCTATCGAAAATGGAGAAGGGGGGGGGGGAATCTTATATATATAAATCTTGGCATTTATATATAAATGCCAAGATTTAAGTTCCAACCCACATCATTGTGAAAAATAAAAAATAAAAAGTAACTTTTTGAAGAATAAAAATTCCTAAAGTAATAAGTTATCATCCATTTTATCTTTAAGACTAGGTAGCAAGTATTTGTTGGACTGTATGCAGAGGAAAAAGTCAAAAGGGAGAGGCAAAAACCTGTGAGGAAGATGCACAAGAGCACTATGGCAAAATGACAAAATGAACGAGTGTCATAATTAGCTGTTTATTCTGATTGAAGCCCCTTTCCTGAAGAGGAAGCAGAGGCAGGAGGAAGCTGTGCTTGGGGGCCATTTTAGTTGGTGAGTTCTTCCTGGTAGGCTGACCCTTTGACCACATGGTCTGAGGGGGCGGGGCTCTGGCTTTAAATTAGTGCCTGCAGAAGCTCTAAGCCCCTTTCCTGAAGAGGAAGCAGAGGCAGGAGGAAGCTGTGCTTGGGGGCCATTTTAGTTGGTGAGTTCTTCCTGGTAGGCTGACCCTTTGACCACATGGTCTGAGGGGGCGGGGCTTTGGCTTTAAATTAGTGCCTGCAGAAGCTCTAAGCCCCTTTCCTGAAGAGGAAGCAGAGGCAGGAGGAAGCTGTGCTTGGGGGCCATTTTAGTTGGTGAGTTCTTCCTGGTAGGCTGACCCTTTGACCACATGGTCTGAGGGGGCGGGGCTTTGGCTTTAAATTAGTGCCTGCAGAAGCGCGCGCCTAACGGCGCGCGAAATCCTCTCACTCTATTTTTTTACTTTAATCTGCTAAATAGGATAGCCAAATAGTATTTCTTACACCTGGTGGCAGGAATGTTTCAGGAGTAGGATCATACTTCCACACTATTAGGGAGCAGGCCGGGTAGGTGGGACTCGTCAGCCATGTAAGGCAGCCCATCTAGGAGAAGGAAAACTCTGATTTCAAACCTCCACTGCCTTGTGGCTATATCCACTCATGGAAAAGGCTTCAGGAGATAACCTCGAGGCAAAATCCGGAGCCGGAGTCCCGTAGACAGTTCGTGTTGTTCTGCCAACTCCTGCGACGTCGCTGGAACCAGTTGTATTGGCTCTTGCCTCTCCATTGGACTATTTCAGTGACGTGGAGAGGGGGGATTTTCTGCTTGGGTAACAGCCTATCCTCCATATTATTCTACCCAGGCTTCGTGCTCTGGAGAGGACACTCCAGCTTTGCATACAGTGTCGAAATAACACAGGAACTAGCAGTTACTGGTTATACGTTTTGCTCGATTGGCACAGAGCATGATGCCAGGGACTACTTCTGATGGTCAGAGAGCCGAAAAACAGATCAATAACCATGCACCACGCAATAATCAAAAGAAAACATCTGCCCTAAAGTTGGGAACCTGGAATGTTCGGACAATGACCCCTGGCTTTTCTGACAACCTGCAGGAAATAGACGACGTGCGCAAGACAGCTGTTATCGACATCGAACTGAGTAGACTGCGGATGGACATTGTTGCCCTGCAAGAGACGAGATTGCCAGACATGGGATCTGTCAAAGAAAAAAACTTCTCATTCTTCTGGCAGGGAAAACCATTGAACGAGACCAGGGAATATGGTGTTGGCTTTGCGGTCAGAAATACTCTGCTGAGATCCATTGTTCCACCTACTGTGGGGAGTGAAAGAATCCTGTCTCTGCAGCTCTACTCATCAGCGGGACTGGTCACCCTCATCAGTGCATATGCACCAACACTGTCATCCACAACAGAAGTCAAAGACAAATTCTATGACGATTTGGCAGCTACTATCAAAAACGTCCCTGAGAGAGAGCCGCTTTTCATTCTCGGAGACTTTAATGCTAGAGTTGGTGCTGATCACAACTCTTGGCCCACCTGTCTAGGCCGTTTTGGCATTGGGAAGATGAATGAAAATGGCCAACGTTTGCTGGAGTTTTGCTGTTATTATGGTCTTTGTGTCACCAACACATTCTTTAATACAAAGCCTCAACACAAAGTTTCCTGGAGACATCCAAGATCGAAGCATTGGCATCAGCTTGATTTGATCCTCACTAGACGTTCTAGCTTATCTAGTATTACGATCACACGCAGTTACCAGAGTGCTGATTGTGACACTGATCATTCCCTGGTGTGTAGCAGAATAAAACTGCAAACAAAGAGATTGTATCACACTAAAAAGGAAGGAAAACCACGTATAGATATCAACAAGATTCGCAATCAAAGAAAAGTGGTGGAATTTGCCCAAGCGCTTCAGGAAACCCTTCCAGGCCCGGCTGATGCGAATGCACCTGAACGATGGGAACACTTCAAGAACGCTGTTTATAACACTGCCTTGTCCACATTTGGCAAGAAGACCAAAAAGACGGCTGACTGGTTCGAAGCCCATTCAGAGGAGCTGATTCCAGCCATCGAGGATAAGAGGAGAGCTCTAGCAGCATACAAAGCCTGTCCTAGTGAGTGCAACTTGCAGGCTCTTCGAGCTGCTCGTAGCCAAGTCCAACAGACTGCCAGGAGATGTTCCAATGATTATTGGCTTCAGCTCTGCTCTCAGATACAGATAGCAGTGGACACAGGTAACATCAAGGGAATGTATGATGGTATCAAGCAGGCTTTAGGTCCAATACAGAAGAAATCTGCTCCCTTGAAGTCTACTACAGGCGTGATCATCCAGGATCGAGCACAGCAGATGGAACGCTGGGTACAGCACTACTCTGAGCTATATTCTAAAGAGAATGTAGTAACGGAAGAGGCACTAAATAACATTGAGTGCCTGCCTCTCTTGGAAGAGCTGGACAGTGAACCAACTTTAGCAGAAATAAAAGCAGCCTTGGATTCCCTTGCCTCTGGCAAGGCACCTGGAAAGGACAACATTCCCGTTGAAGTTTTGAAGTGTTGTAAAGAGATCATCACCACTGAGCTGTATGAACTCTTTTCTCTTTGCTGGAGAGAAGGTGGAGTACCACAGGACATGAAGGACGCAAACATCGTCACATTGTATAAGAACAAAGGCGACAGGGGCGACTGCAATAACTACCGTGGTATCTCTCTTCTCAGCGTTGTAGGGAAGCTGCTGGCCCGTGTTGTGCTGAAGAGACTTCAGGTGCTTGCAGACAGAGTGTATCCGGAATCACAGTGTGGTTTTCGAGCTAACAGATCCACCACTGACATGGTATTCTCCCTCCGACAGCTGCAGGAGAAATGCAGGGAACAACAACAGCCACTCTTTGTGGCCTTCATAGATCTCACAAAGGCCTTTGACTTGGTTAGCAGGGACGGACTTTTTAAAATACTTCCCAAGATTGGATGTCCACCTCAACTCCTTAATATCATCAGGTCCTTTCATGAGGAAATGAAGGGCACTGTAGTTTTTGATGGCTCAACATCAGATCCCTTTGACATCCGAAGCGGAGTAAAACAAGGCTGTGTCCTTGCGCCAACCCTGTTTGGGATCTTCTTTGCTGTCATGATGAAGCAGGCCTTTGGAACTGCAACAGAAGGTGTCTATCTCCGGACTAGATCAGATGGAAAGCTTTTTAATCTCACTAGATTGAGAGCAAAGACCAAAGTCCAAATGAAATGTATGCGAGACTTCCTCTTTGCTGATGATGCAGCCATTGTTGCCCACTCTGCTGAAGACCTCCAACAACTCATAAATCATTTTAGCAAGGCCTGCCAAGACTTTGGACTAACTATCAGCCTGAAGAAAACACAAGTCATGTGCCAAGGCGTGGACTCACCTCCCTCTATTACTATCTCCATGCAAGAACTGGAGGTTGTTCATGAATTTGTGTACCTTGGCTCAACAATCTCTGACACTCTCTCCCTAGATGTCGAGCTGGATAAACGCATTGGGAAAGCAGCTACCATGTTCTCTAGACTCACAAAGAGAGTATGGCTTAACAAGAAGTTGACGGCATACACCAAAATCCAGGTCTATAGAGCCTGTGTCCTGAGCACACTCCTATACTGCAGCGAGTCCTGGACCCTTTGTGCACGGCAGGAGAGGAAGCTGAACACCTTCCATATGCGTTGTCTCCGACGCATTTTTGGTATCACCTGGCAGGACAAAGTTCCAAATAGAGTAGTCCTAGAACGAGCTGGAATTTTCAGCATGTATACAATATTGAAACAGCGCCGTCTACGTTGGCTTGGGCACGTCGTGAGAATGGCTGATGGTCGGATTCCAAAAGATCTCCTGTATGGAGAATTAGTGCAGGGAAGCCGCCCCCGAGGGAGACCACAGCTGCGTTACAAGGACATCTGCAAGCGGGATCTGAAGGCCTTAGGAATGGACCTCAACAGATGGGAAAGCTTGACGTCTGAGCGTTCAGCCTGGAGGCAGGCGGTGCATCATGGCCTCTCTCAATTTGAAGAGACACTTGTACAGCAGACCGAGGCAAAGAGGCAGTCCCGAAACAAGCAAAACCAGGGAGCTGGACAGGGGACAGATTGGATTTGTCTCCAGTGTGGAAGAGATTGTCACTCTCGAATTGGCCTTCTCAGCCACACAAGACACTGTTCCAAGACCTCCATGCAGAGCACGATACCATAGTCTCTTGAGACTGAAGGATGCCTACTAATTCTGATTGGCTGATAGCAACAAGACTTTCTGGTTAGCACGAGTGAAAACAAACACAAAAGAGTCACCCCCAATTTTCTTGTCGTCAGTTGCTTTCTGGAAGAATGCCTCTTAAAAATGAATGGTTCATTGTGAAGAATGAGAGGCACATGGATCATTAGTTATCATCCATGTTTTCATCATTTGTCACCTTCATTTCACTCCACACACACAAAATCACCATGTTTGCTAGCCCAACCAACAACATTGGGAGTCTTGTGAAGAGGATTGTCAAGTTGCTAATGAGAGCATTGTGCAGAAGGGTGGAGAGGGACTTTCATGGAACAGTGGCTAAACTGCAGTACTGCAGTCAAGGCCCTGCTGACAACCTGAATTTGATCCCGATGGGCTCAGGTAGTTGGTTCAAGGTTGACTCAGCCTTTCATCCTTCTGAGGTCAGGAAATTGAGTACTCATCTCCTGGTGGGAGAGGCGAGGTGTAGCCTACATAATTAAATTATAAATCAGCAAGGAAGTGCCTTAAATGCACACTTTGACATCCCCCCCCCCTTTTGCTTTGGAAGGAAGTTAGAATCTATAAAAGGTTCTCTAAAACAGCAATGGCTGATGTCTGCTAGTGGTGGTTCCTTGTGGGATTTTGCTGATGATTGGTTGCTCAGCTTGACCTGCCTCCATTTTTGAGTGATCCTGATATTTGATGTTTCTTCTAAACACTAACTATACATGGGATGTGCATGCTGAAAGCATTTGTTTTTCGCTTGTTTTGTTTCAGAGAAGGCTTTTTATTTTATACGTCATTTGTCAGTTCATTCATTGTTGTTGGTCTTCCTGTTTACATTTATACCTTGCCTTTCCCATAGAAAGTATTGTTCAAAATTGTTGATTATACAAGCAAGCCAAGAAACATAAGAAAGACAAGCAAACCAAATGTAACTATAAAAGCACAACAGTGAGTAAAATTGGTTCCAACTAAATACATGAGAACCATTAAAGGCAATATACAAATATACAAAGCAGCAGAGCACATTAAGTATCACATGCCAGTCTTTTAAAAAAAGGATAACTGTTCCTCCAGTCTTCTTAAAATCAGAATAGAAACTGATTTCACCTCTGAAGAGAGTGCATTCCACAGTCTGGGAGTCACATGAGCAGACTCTTCTTTAACATGGCTATATCAAATGGATGGCTGCTAAAGGAAAGTAGGATAGTGGTATACCACAATGATTCAGTCCTGCTACCTTTCAGACATGTAACGTACCAAGTATGCCATGTGAAAAGTTTTAATTGCAAAGAGCAGACAAATCACTTTTATTAGAAAAAGAGAGGCAAGACAGAGAGAAACTAAAAAAAGGCAAAGTGCAACGTTTGAATACCTACTGAGAAGCATAAAGCAGAATCCATTTGGAAAATGAGATTTTCTTTTATGACACCCCATAACTCACTATTCTCCCAGGTCTGACCTATATCTAGGGTACACCAGCTAATGTTAAATCTTGAGAGTATCTGTGCAGCTGTGTCGTTTTGGAACAAATATCCACAAATGTTCTGCTCTACCACAAAAAATAATGTCTTAAGACATTACAAACATGTATTTTTTAAAAAATTGTCATCCATTGAAAGATTTGTTTCTCACAAAACCAGGACATTTTCTACAGCACGACAACAAAACAATGTGAGAAATGCATAAATGTCTTGTTATGCCATCCAGGGATGCGAAACTTGAAATGATCTATGGCCAAAGGCAAAAACAAAGCAAGAGAGGATTTACTTCCCTAGCCATCCACACGGGATGGGGGGTAGCCTCTAGCAGTCCTGCTGTTGGCAGAAAATACAAAGAGTCTAGATTACCATAGCAAATCCTCATCTTCACTACCTGAGCTTATATATTCACTAACAATCAATACAGCTATTCTAGCATCCTGATAAGCTACTGGCCAACTAGAGTTAGTAAATATGACTTTCCAACAACATTCTGTCCATGACGTTATGAAGAATTCTATCAATTTCACCCAAGCATCCTAGTACATTTAATGGTCATTATTCTGACACTTGTCCTAACATCAATACCAAACTATAAAAGCTGACATATCTGGGGGGGGGGGAGTTCTACTCTTATTGTTACCTAATTCTGTGGGATGACAAAGCAAGTGAAGTACTAGTTCTTCCACCAGCAATATTCTCTGGTGGAAGAACTAGTACTTCTCTGTAATGTAGTTTGTACTGCAAGGAAAGGAAACCTAATTCTCAATGGTGTATTCACTATCTTTGGTCTTCCAAACTGCATACCAAGGGTACTTTTATGGTTAGAAACAGTTGAAATGTTGATAAAGTCTTGGGGATGAATTCAGAAATTAAACTTTTGGTTTAAAATGTCTTCTACTCCTTGGGATTGGCTCCCCTAGTCTTATTCAGTGGGTTCCAGTCCAGATAGAAAAGGGCATTGGATGAGAAACTGTCTAACTGGGCTTCTCATAAAATGCTATTTTGGCATTGGGTTCTACAAAAGCAAAAGCTATACCAGTGTATTACAGACACTGAGTTGCCACAAAATGTAAGTGAAGCTGTTGTATATCCTGGATTAAGAGAGAGTAGTCAGGTTTTTTTTTTAAAAAAAAAGCATGCAAACCATCTGAATATTTTAACCATTCAAAAACAGGAAACATTTACCCTAGCACAGTTTAATGTATTACCTGCAACTTTGCTGGAAGGAAGACATAGCAATGTGCTTTATGATGTCCTTTTATGTCTTTGTGAAGCATAGTGGAGATAGAAGGGAAGGTATTGTTATGTTGCTCCTTTTATGGTGGTTTCTCTCATATTTTTATTTATCTAGTTCAGCACAGTATTCTTGGGAAAGCTTGTGTGGACTATATACACTATCTACTGGTGGACCAGTGCCTGTTGGTAACAATTAAATTGGCCAGCTTTTGCATAGCAGTATTAGCTTGCCAATGAGCAATGATATCATAAAATTTTATAATCATTGTCTTATCATATTTCTATGCTTATCAGCAAATTATATGCACTGCATATTTAAGCTGCATTTAATAATGCCCATTATTATATAAATGCTGTGACTAATTTCTGTCTAAACTCTTGATAACAGAAGAATTTCAATTTCTTGTATACACATTTGCTAAAAGCCAGCCAGAAGGTCCCTTCACTAACAGGTCACTGTTACAGAAGAGGCCAAAAAATCTAAGGCAGAAGTGATGAAATAATCTAAGGCAGAAGTGATCTAAGGGCATTAAACTTCAAGTGCTCACACACGAGAGACCAGGTTGCCCTGACCCATCTGGCCATCTATCCTTCTGTTACCAGCTTCTGGTTATTTCACATGCAGTGGTGTGGCACTGCAGAAACAGGTTTAATGCATACTCTTCCTAATGCATACACTTCCTAATGCATACGCTTCCTTCCCAGGCGCTTTGAATTACAACCACCCTGCACATAATTCAACTGTACATAGATGGTATGGGATTTGGAGTGCAATGCATGAAGAAAGTGCTTGGTTGGCTGCAGTTCTACAGACAGCCATTTCTTATGAGCATGATTGCAGTGAAAGACATGGAACTGTCATAATAAAACATATTTTCACAAAAAACATATTAATCAGATATTAAAAGAATATCCATATTGTAATTTTGGATTGACCAGAAGAATTACCAGGCATTGGGGGGGGCTCCTAAATAAAGCTTCCATGTTCAGAGGTAGTATATCCTGGAATACTGGATACTCTGAACAACCAATGTTGGAGGATCTTTGCTTATGGATTCCCCTAATGTTGTCTTAAGCCACTGCATCCTAGTCACAGCCTCCAGAGATTGGTGTGGAAACCATTTTTATAAGCTTTCCTGATTCTACGTATGCCATAATTCAACTCGAGCAACCACATCCATTTCAGACTTCTATGTGAGAATGCAGTGTTAGACTTAACCCACAACACTGGCTCTTAGGCAGCTCAGTGAAACTTGGTCACTTTGTTTGCACAACACTATACACTCTGCCATCCCCCATTTTACTTGAAATGCTTGCTTCTAGTATTAAATATAGAGATGGACACAAAGTTAACAACCAGGAAATTCATAAAAAATCGCTTATTTGTTGATTTGGATCTGTTTGGGTTCATCTAAACTGGAAATTAACAGATACCTAGGTTTTTGATTAAAACTTGTATCTGTTTTATAAAATCAGTCAATGCTTTTATAATTTTGACTCTGCCTGGTATTATAATAATAATAATAATAATAATAATAATAATAATAATAATAATAATAATAATAATAATAATAATAATAATAATAATAATAATAATAATAATAATAATAATAATAATAATAATAATAAATTTATTTAGCTGGCTTGTCAGTTGGTCAGCTGAGAGGCACAGACATGTGCAGAAGCCCTCCCGCCAGCTGACAGGCTGCTAACTAAAATATTAAAAAGTTAGCTGGCCTGTCTGCCAGGGAAGGTGCTTTGTGCATGTCTCCACCCCTGTTTATGTCCCTGTTTCACTTTCTCTCCCTCCAACGAAAAATAAAAAATAATTAATTATAATCATTTATCTGTTTGTTTGTTTGTTTGTAGTTAGCTCTGCTGAACATGCAGATGTTACTTTGTTGCTCTATAATTCCCAGGATCCAGGCAAAGAAAGAAAGAAAGGAAGGAAGGAAGGAAGGAAGGAAGGAAGGAAGGAAGGAAGGAAGGAAGGAAGGAAGGAAGGAAGGAAGGAAGGAAGAAAGAAAGAAAGAAAGAAAGAAAGAAAGAAAGAAAACTTTATGAAGAAGCCGGAATGGTGACTCCTGAGAAGAAAGGAAGAAGTTCACCTGAAAAGCCACAAAATGTCAGACATATTTCAACTCCACTTCTGAGAGCTCTTTTATCACTGAGGCATATATTTCAAATAGACTTAGTTTTGCTTTGTCGATAGCCTCCAATCTGTTTCCAGTGCAGACTGGGCAGCAAAGTATGCATGCTATATAGCCAGTGACTTTGATCCGATGATTACATCAAAAACCTTCCAGATCTCCAGTTTCTGGTCCTCTGGGAAACCCAGCCAACACTCTTTCTTCTTGTTGGGTTGCTGCCTCTAGCACAGCCTTTGCATTTCAAGAAATCTTTTCTCCCTTAGTGCAAATCTTCATCCCCTCAGGCAAGAGATCTGAAACAGCCAGTAATTGTTTGTAAGACATGCTGATGAGGCTTTGAAGGAATCACTGCTCTATCTGCCAGAAATCTGCATTTCATGAAATCAACTCTAATCCTCAATATTTTTTTTCCTCTGAGAAAGCTTGTTTTCTTAATGAGTGGAAGATACATAAGGATGGGGATCAGTTATATGTTTTGATCCCCTGCTCAAACTTATTTTATTTTTCAAGTGGCAGTGATGATTGACCAGGTAGTACCTGCCTTTCTAGCACTGACAGTATTAGCAATAATACTATGCTGTCAATAAATATTATTCTAATTCTTCCAGGATTTTCTAGGTACAGAGTATTCAGAAGCACTTTCTCATTCTGGGACTGTGCAGCTTGCCCAGAGATACACAGGCTGTGTCTTCTCCCAGAAGACACAATGGGGAGCCAAATTCCTAAAACCTGGGTCTACCAGCTGCCTCTACTCAACTCACACCCAACTCACTGAGGTAGTAGTGACAGTATTGCACACAGATCAAGTGGTACACATTCTTTCAATGTAGATTAGTATATTTTATTGTATTTTATCTTTGTTGTTAGCCGCCTAGAGTAGTCCATCGTGACTAGATAGGCGGGATATAAATTAAAAATTTATTATTATATTATTATTATTATTATAAACTGATTGGATGTTTTTATAGATTTCTCATGTGGGATGATGTTCAATGTCTAGATTTCTATACCATATTCTCAGCCCACCTAAGACAGATATTTTTCCTCCAACTCATGGAGGGTGATTCGACCTGCATCAGAGCTAATGCCTCATCCTACTTCACAGGAGTCTCTTGGCATGTGTGTTTGGAATGCCCAGATAGGCTTGCTGTCACCTAAACATCTTGCAGAATGGAAAAATGCTAATGATTCATCCCCAGAAAGGTCAGAAGGGATCTGGCCAGGCAGGCAACATGTGCAGGGAATTCCATAGACTGGTTCCCTCCACAGAGAAAGACAGGACAAAAAGCTTTTGCTGTAGGCATGAAAGACATAGGGGGCCTCAAGAGTGCAGGCTGCAGCAGACAGGCAGAGGCATGTCATCCCACAATGTTCACAAGATGCCCACTGTTTGCGAATGTATACCCACAGACCATGGTGTTATGGAAGGGAGCCAACATTACTCCTGCCCTTTCTTTTTGTGCCTATACAAAGTGTGGAGAACAGGGGCTGAGGAAGAGGGGCTCATAACTCAGGTCATTGCTTGACAGACATGAGGTTCAATACGTGAAAGAGAAAGGGGATCTTCACCATCCGACATTCCTATATTTCCTTCTTGAAATGAAGTTATTTTGGTGTACAATTCAATAGAAATGCTTTATTGCTCAGCTTGCCTAGACTCACTCTGCTAGGAAATTGCTATTCAAAATGTCATTACCCATTTATTAATATTTACTGAAGAGTAACTCAAGATCCCTGAACACAGCTTTATCTTAAGTGGTACTAGGGTATTCATTCTACTTTCACTAAGCTATGCATGTTTGATATTATTATTAGCTGCCAACTGTTTATGGATAAGGATTATTGTTTTTCAGTGCCATCATTGATACCATCCAGTTTTCCACCTTCGAGTGTTGAACTGATGCTTTTAGCAAACCCAAAGGCTAAACTTTTCCAACAAAATTGGACTACCTAAACCATAGGAATTCTCTGACATTGGGTTTTCATAGCTTTAAAACAGAGGGTAGGCATCTCCACAAGCCATAGGATTGCAAGACCCTTACCTTTAGTCAACATAACCAATAGTGAGTGGTAGATCAAAAATACCTGAAAGTCCCCACACTGCACACATTCTCCCCACTTTAGAAACATAACCCGATAATGGCATAAACTCTGAACTTGCAAAATGCAAAAAATCCTAGACCACTCTGAGTTCTAACTGTCTCCATCAATATAATATCATCTTAAATCATTACCAGTTCTTCCAGATCTATCAACTAGTCTGGGTTGGATTAGGATCCATAACCATCCTTAGAGTAGCCCTAGTTTATTTCAACAGGACAACATGTGACTAAATGAAGTTGCAATGGATTATGGGGTGGGTTGTCACATAACATTCATTTTTGCAACTTCTAGCAAGATGTAAGTGTCACAACTCAAGCTGTAAGCAAATATTTCAAAATATAGGAACAAAAAGGAAACAAATAGCAGAAAGGCTGTTTTAAGTTACATTTTTTTAAAAAATATAGCAGTTTATCACCTATAAACACAGAGAATAGATCTATAGAAGAGACCAAAATTCTTAAGAATATAATTGTAAAAAGCAACAAAAGCATTATTATTATTATTATTTATTTATTTATTTATTTAATTTATATCCCGCCTATCTGAATCACATAGGACCACTCTAGGTGGCTTACAACATCAACAATTTACAATAAAATTAAAACAATTTTAAAATAAGGGAAGAGCAAGAACAAAGTGAAACGGAGACTAGGGCAAGGAAAAGTGGGGAAGGTCAGGGATTGGCTGTGGGGAAGGCCTGCCGGAACATCAGTGTTTTTAATTGTTTTTTAAAATACCCAGCGAGGGAGCGGCGCGAATGTCAGGGGGAAGGTTATTCCAGAGGCGAGGAGCCACCGCCGAGAAGGCCCGATTTCTTGTCTTTTCTTTCTGGGCCTCCCTCGGCATTAGGCTCCTCAGCCTCACCTCCTGACTCGCGCGAGTGACACAGGTAGAACTTGGTGGAAGGCATTCCGCCAAGTATCGAGGCCCTAAGCCGTTTAGGGCTTTATACGAAAGCATCAACACTTTGAAGTTGATGCGGAATCGGATGGGCAGCCAATGCAGTGCGGCCAGAGTGGGAGAAATATGTTGGTATTTTTTCACACCACTGATAAGTCTGGCCGCAGCATTCTGCACCACCTGTAGTTTCCGCAGCAGCCTCAAAGGCAGCCCCACGTAGAGCGCATTACAGTGGTCTAATCTTGAGATTACAAGCGCATGTACTAAGGTAGTGAGGGCCCCCACATCAAGATAGGACCGCAGCTGGGCTATCTGCCTAAGCACATTAAGACACACAGAAAAACATTTCTAATCAAAGCTCACTCATGCTCATTTTTTCACTATAAACGAAATTGTTTACTCTCTGGAGATGCTTCCTTATCTATCTCTTTGGATAAGATGGTTCTCACAGCTGCTGCAGCTGCTTCTGATTCCTCTGACTGGAGTGTGAGAAACCACTATGTATATTCTAAGTTTTGTTTATCAAATATGTTGTGCAGCAGTGGTTACCAACACTTATTGTTTACTTTCCATGCTTGATAGCACTAAGATCTACCTATAAGCAGAAGAATAAATAATCAGATGCCATCACCTCTGCTTCTAAGCAGTTAAGTGTCTGTATTTACACCAATTATTACCCATCAGATGTCAGTGCTCGCTATTTTCATATCTCTTTATAAATATTGCATAGCAAAATGAAACAGGTGGTTGCCAAAGAATTTTTATGGCCTCAGTGACCTTGCTTACCAGACATGATCATTGCTCTGAAACATTTATATTAAACAATATTCTCAAGCTGCAAGTTTAAATTTACTTTACTTTTAGGGCCATTTTAGAACAATTTTCTATACTCCCGATAATCATTCTAATATTCTTAAACAAACAAGGCACGAAACCTTTATATTTAAACAAACAACATAGGAAACCTTGCATTTGAATTCCACACACACACACACCAAACTTTTCAGTGCACTGTACACTGCTACCATCTGCTATCTTCCACATCACAAAAAGCCACAACTGGTGAAAACAATATTCTGGCTTAATATGATAAAGCAAGCACAGTGGCATGTATGGCTTTTTATATACTGTGGGCATTAAAGTTATGCTTTGTTCTTGTTCTCCTGCCAAACTAGCAGTTCGAAAGCATGTTAAAAAAGCGAGTAGATAAATAGATACCACCACGGTGGGAAGGTAACAGCATTCCATGTTTAGTCGCACTGGCCATGTGACCACGGAAACTGTCTATGAACAAACACTGGCTTTATTGCTTTGAAACAGGGATGAGCACTGCCCCCTAGAGTTGGACACAACTGGACTAAATGTCAAGGAGAACCTACCTTAGTTCTTGGCTTAAAATTCTGCCTTATCAGAAGGGGAACAAGCCAAAGCCTCCATTTAAGATATTATGATGAATAAACCACAGACAAATCTTATGTGGTTTGTTTAGCCTCATTCTTTGGCAGAAAGCTAATGAGGAGTGATTGAGCTGTGTGCACCAGCATGCTTGCTTGTTCACAGGATCCCAGAATTTAGGGTTGCTGTGATATGTGAATGTCACCAATAACTCTCTAGGCAGGTTCTTTAAAACTTAATCTTGGGTCACTGAAGGGAAAGCACAATAGAGTACCTCACCCTGTGAATGCAAGATAAAGTACCCTCTGGCTCTGATCCATGGTTCATTCCTGCCTTAGGTCTCATTATTTGATCAAATCCCAGAAGCCCCACAAAACATGATCAAAGGTCTGGGAATCTTTGCTGGACAATATCAGGGGACCACAAGAGTAGACTGAAAGGCTAACACTACTATGAAGATAAATTCCTAGTGCTCACTTTATTTATTGTTCTTCACAGTTTTTTGATTAATGTGATGGGCGTGATGCTCATCAGAAATTCACAAAATTTAGTCCTTGTAATATAGTGACTCTTTGTTAATACCAAACATATCCCAAAGGGGCCTGGGGTCGCACCTGAAAGATTCTGTGTTCAGAGTATGCCCTCTACTACCTTAGAGGACAGTTTCCTGCAATCTTCAACCTCCATTTTATAAATCATACAATCATAAAATATTGAAGCTGGAAGGGGCCTATAAGGCCATCAAGTCTAATCTCTTGCCTAATGCAGGAATTCAATTCAATTCAAAGTACGTATGACAGATGTTTTTCTGAAATTCCCTTGAATGACTCCGGCTTTGGTGCACTCACTCTCTTCAGGGGTAATTGGTTCCATTATTGTGCTGCCCTAACAGTTAGGAATTTTTTCCTGATATTCAACTGAAATCTGGCTTCCTGTAACTTGATCACATTATTACATGTCCTGCACTCTGGAATGAAGCACACATAGCAACAGCTTCCCTCCCCTGCAGAAGTAAATTCTGGATTTTACTGCAGCAAAGAGGTTTTATTTCTGTGAAATCATATACCAATTTCACTTGTTTGCTTCTGTCCATAATGCTACACATGGGTAATATGCAAGCAGAAAACATCCATTTTTGGTGTTTTGTTTTGTTTTTGTTTTTTCAATTCCTGGCCCAAGTAACATTTTATCCAGGTGCAAATACAGTATTTGGTTTTCTTTGCTTTTAACATATTCTCTCTGTACATTCTGCAGGTAATTGGAAGGTCTACAGAAGAACTAAGAAATCACGATTTTCTAGATACAGACTGTACTGCACTCTGCTGTGTGCTGGTGGTATTGGTCAGCCATGATATATAAAGCAATTCTGCAGAAATGACTTCATTGCTAACAATAACTCTAGGGATGACATATCTAAATAAATATGTCAAAATTACAGATGCTTCTGTTTCTTTAACAGCTGTTTGTCTTACAAAATGTACGTAAAAGACTAGGAGAAAAAGATCCCAGAAAACTCAAAATAAAAATAACTCTGGCAGACCCCAAAGTTATAACATATGTAACTGACTGATCTAAGCAGAATTTATCTCAGTGTGTCACAGCAGTGGACAGAGAAATGCACCAGAACCCAAGAGATCTGGGTTCAAATCCAGTGCCTGGGGTGTGCTTAAAAATACTGTAGTAAAACACTCCTTGAACATCTCACATACAGCAAAAACCTCATTAAATTAGCCCTTAATGAGAAGTGATTTATGACATACAAGAACATAAACACGTGAAGATGGCTGAGGAACAACCATTCTAGCCATATCAGTTTCATCTTGACACACAATGATAATACATCCTATCTTTCTGGATGCTTTGCATATTTTTAATATTTACTTTCGAAAGGAAATTGCCAGACATGCCCTTGTGTGACAAACCAAGGGAATGTTGCAGTCACACACAAAATCAAACATGGAAATAAAGCTGCCAGTCTCAGAATGCAATTATTCTTAATGAATCATTTTAGTAAGGCCTGCCAAGACATTGGATTAACAATCAGCCTGAAGAAAACACAAGTCGTGAGCCAGCGTGTGGACTCTCCTCCCTCTATTACCATCTCCACACAAGAATTGGAGGTTGTTTATGATTTTGTGTACCTTGGCTCAATGATCTCTGACACTCTTTCCCTAGATGTTGAGCTGGATAAGCGCATTGGCAAAGCAGCTACCATCTTCTCTAGATCCAGGTCTATAGAGTTTGTGTCCTGGACCTTTTGTGCACAGCAGGAGAGGAAGCTGAACACGTTCAATATGCGTTGTCTCTGACGCATTTTTTGTATCACCTGGCAGGACAAAGTTCCAAATAGAGTAGTCCTAGAATGACCTGGAATTTTTAGCATGTATACATTACTGAAACAGTGACATCTATGTTGGCTCGGGCATGTCGTGAGAAAGCTGATGGATTCCAAAAGATATCCTGTATGGAGAATTAGTGCAGATTGGTCTGTATGGAGAATTAGGCAGATTGGTCCAGAGGGAGACCACAGCTGTGATACAAGGATATCTGCAAGCGGGATATGAAGGGCTTAGGAATGGACCTCAACAGATGGGAAACCTTGACTGCTGAACATTCAGCCTGGAGGCAGGCAGTGCATCATTGCCTCTCCTAATCTGAAGAGACTCTTGTCCAGCAGGCCAAGGCAAAGAGACAGTCCCGAAACCAGCAAAATCAGGGAGCTGGACAGGGGAGAGATTGTATTTGTCTTCAGTGTGGAAGGAATTGTCACTCTCGATTTGGCCTTCTCAGCCACACTAGACGCTGTTCCAAGACCTCTATTCAGAGTACGTTACCATATGCCTACATGAAGTTGCAACTCATAAGAACTCTCTGTTCTGTTTATCAAAAATAGTATATAGTTCTGGTTATCACATCTCTACAAGGCACTGGAGCTCTCAAAGGTGCAGGAAGGGGCAACCAACAGGACCGAGAGGACCAAGGTGTGTTCTTTACATGAAAAGATAACATCTTAGGGCTAATGTAGCTATTTAAAGTATCACTTTATATCATGCACTTTATGATTACTGTAACTGGCTTGAAATATTTACACATAAATGGTGTATCATCATCATCATGTCACATGAAGTCAATTCTGGTTCAGGGCAACACTTCTCAGGGTTTTCTAGGTAGAGAAGATTTAGAAGTGGTTTACCATTCCCTTCTTCTGGGGGTGCCCTGGAACTTCGTAGCTTGCCACACAGGCTGGCTGTACTCACAGAAGGTCCAGTGGGGAATAGAACTCCCAACCTCTAACTGCACAGCCAGATACCTAAACCAGTCAGTATCCAGCCAGCTTATGAGGTCAGCTAGCAAATCCTACAGTTATTGTGTCCTGCTGGAGGCATCTCCTAAGTCATCTGAATGGCCACTGTGGGAAAATGAGTGCATGAACAGATAAGCCTGCATCCTTATCCAACTCGACTTTCCTTGCCTTATTATGGCCTGACTGGCACACACTCAGGATTTTCAACTGAAGGACTTGAGCAGGCCCAAAGACGATCTAAAGGACATGGCTGGGGAATATAGTGACGAAGCTGCAATCTTCAGCCTCCGTGGCTGCTTTTACAAAAATTCCCTGACCCAGTTGAGTTCAGCCCTACCAACCTTCATTCAGGGATGCAAGGAGGGGCAGGGGCTGCATGATGGAGGGAACTGCTAGGAAACTCTACAAGCCCTACAACGTCCTCACTCATAGCCTTCTAAAAAGAGACTAAATAATGGAATAATTTAAAAATGTCTAGGGGATTGTCCCCATTTTCTCTGCTTCAGGTTTTCCCCCTATTTCTGACCTCTGTGTCTCAGACTGTGTGAAAACAAATTGTATAAACAAGACTGTGGCCTTCATTTAGAGTGGCTTTAGTAGAGTTGTGTAGATAGTGGAACAGAAAGGATGAACTCTTGTTGCCGTAATATGCACAACATCAGGTTGATGTCATTAGCACTCCTTGTGATTTTTCAGAAATCAAACATTTCTGATTTTTCTCCTGAAGCTCCCAAGGTCCTCATGGAATCCCTTTCATAATCAGGAACCCATGGAAGCAGAGGGAGAGGAAGGGGCAATTCTTAATTACTGAAAATCACTACCACTGGGATGCTGTTATCAGCAGCAGCAATTTTCGGTCATTGAAGACTTCTCCCTCTGATCCTGAAGCTTCAGTGGGTCCCAATAATTTAAGGGATTGCATGAGAGCTTCAGGAGAGAAGTCTGACATTTAATTTCCTCCAACAAAAGAGAGTTGCTGCTGCTGACATCATCAGCCATATATGGCCTAAGTTATGGCAACAGGATCTATCTATCTATCTATCTATCTATCTATCTATCTATCTATCTATCTATCTATCTATCTATCTATCTATCTATCTATCTATCTATCTATCTATCTATCTATTTAATATCCTGCCTATCTGGTTGGTTAAGACCACCCTAGGCGGCTTACAACATAAAAATACAGAATAGAGATATATATAAAACAACTTTTACATAGTGGAAGACATTTCAACAAGATGGGGGCAAACAATGGGGGGGAGGAGAAAAAAGTGACATCGTTGATTGGAGGGAAGGCCTGCCGAAACATCCATGTTTTTAGTTGATTTTTAAAGATACCCAGCGAGGGAGCCACACGGATCTCAGGAGGCAGATTAATCCAGAGGCAAGGAGCCACCGCCGAGAAGGCCCAATTTCTTGTCTTTTCCTTCTGGGCCTCCCTCGGTGTCAGGCTCCTGAGCCTCACCTCCTGGCTCGCACGAGTGACACGAGTAGATCTTGGTGGGAGTAGGCGTTCCGCCAAGTATCGAGGCCCTAAACCGTTTAGGGCTTTATATGTAAGCATCAACACTTTGAAGTCAATGCAGAAATGGATGGGCAGCCAATGCAATGTGGCCAGAGTGGGTGAGATGTGTTGCTATTTTTTCACTCCACTAAGTAGTCTGGCCGCTGCATTCTGCACCACCTGTAGTTTCCGCAACATCCTCAAAGGCAGCCCCACGTAGATTTATTTCAAAGTAAGCTACCTTCTAAAATACACAGAAAAAGAAGAGGCTTTTTGTTGGTTTCTATTTTTTACTTTTGCTTTGCACTCACTTGAAATGCCAAAAGTAATGCTCTGATTCCAGCTTGAAGAAAGCTGGGCAGAGAGTCACAAAACTCTTCCTGTACTAGCCATGTGCCTGGCCAGAGTTCTGTGGCCCCTTCTTTCCAAAGACACAGAGGTAGGTTTAGAACAGAATCCTTTGAACTGTTTTCACTGATAGCTCTTAAGTGGAACATTGCTCATCATCGTACTACACTGCAGGTATTCAAGAATATTTCCATTTGTGTTGGCTATTGGATTATTCTTGTGCTTTGTTCAGATTCCGATGCAATCTGGAAACAAATATTTTTATAACCAGAAATAATGAAGAGCCTGAAAGTTTATCACGGAAGTAGATCTCTGTTTGAAAAAGGTTGTTCTATATAAGAATGTGGCTTAATATCACTGTTTTCTATATTTTGCTTTGTTGAGCAGGTTTATTCATACAGCTTTTCCTTCTGCCTTAAGTTGCAAAGGTTCATCGTATTTTTCCTTCTGTTAACTATTGCTAATGTTAGCCGCCCAGAGTGGTAGAATATACCAGATGGGCGGGTATAAATAAATAAATAAATAAATAAATAAATAAATAAATAAATAAATAAATAAATAAATAATGTTCTTAATGCTGAAGAACCTTTGGGGGCTTTTGTGCTAGAGGAATTAAATTTGTTTCCAGTTGATGTCAATTTCATTGCAGTGAAATCCTCTTGTATGATTCCAATGTGAGTGCTATTTATTAACATTTTAAAAGTAAAGGGCATTAGGAAATACATAACTGATAGATTCATTCGTATTTCCTTTAAATTTTGATCTTGGCATGTTAGCAGCTTATTTCAGTGCAAAAAGTGGACAGCAGAGAGCAGTGTTATCTGGCTTATTAAATGTGGACTTTTAAAACGGCTGCTTCTGCTGCCTAAAAGGAGGAGGAAATAAGGTATCTCAGATTCCAATCCCTCACAGGAAAATACCTGCTGTGGCATCCGATCCCACTCATTTCCCACCTTACCTTCAGCTTCTGCCTAGTTTAGCATTACTGCTAAAGGAGAATAAATTTGAAGAACCGAGAAAAGTATAATGATGAAACCCCACTGGGAGTTTTTGCCAGGATAAAGCAAACAGTGTAACTTTTGGAAGCAATTTCCCTCAAGTTAAGAAATCACCATAGATGTTATTTGTCACAGGCCAAGTCACTGTTTGCATGTGAGTACAACTGACAGGATTTGTGGCATTATGTAAAAAGAAGGAAAAATAAATTGACTGAAAAGGAAAAAGCAATGCAGGTGAACTACAGTCAGTTGTTAACTGTTCTTAAAAGAATGAGTTATGGATTGAAGTTAAATAAAAATATCTGTTTCAAGTCAAATATACATGAATCAATCTGTTCGGTAAAGGGTTCTCCCTCGACATTTTTAGTCCAGTCGTGTTCGACTCTAGGGGGCGCTGGTCATCCCGTTTTTCAAGGTGTAGAGCCAGCGCTTGTCCGAAGACAGTTTCTGTTGTCACGTGGCCAGCGTGACTAGGGAACACCTTTTACCTTCCCACCGAGGTGGTACCTATTTATCTACTGGCATTTACATGCTTTCGAACTACTAGGTTGGCGAGCAGCTGAGACAAAGCAACGGGAGCTCACTCCGTCGCGTGGATTCGATCTTACGACTGCTGGTCTTCTGACCCTGCAGTGCAGGCTTCTGCGGTTTAGCCCACAGCACCACCACGTCTCAATCTGTTCACATGTTTCAAATGAATGTTGGTGTCGAAGAGCTGTGGCCAGGTGGAAAAAGTGTGGAAAATGGGTAACAGTCAGGTCCACTGATTCATTGTAGTTTTATTTTTTTTTACCTCTTAGTACCTGCCTTTTCAATATTCAGTTGAATATGTGTAGAAAATGTCATTATATTAGGTCAGACTAATTGTCCTTCTAACCAAGCAATGCCTGTCCAGGATCTCAGATAGATGTTAGAGATGTGACAAGATAAGGGATGTGAGATTCTAGGCAAGACCAGTTTCCTCAGCACTGGGAAACAGCATTTGGAGAAGCTGCCAACTCCCTTGAGAGATCTCATCTCCAACATGACACTGAGATCCCAAATAGTATTTTTTTAAAAAAAAAAAAAAATCATGGTTTCAGAAATTGATGCAAAATGTGTGTGGTGCAGGACACCCATCTCTGATCAGAATTTGGTTATTTTCTTTCTATATAGCTAAGCACAGAGACCTACGGCAAGCACAAAAGAACAGGCTGGTTGAGTACTGAGGCACAAACATACACATTTACCAGTCTATGCAACACACCAACAGTCACCTAATTTTAGTACTTTGTGTATTTTACAGGGAGTCCAAAAATGCACAAAATCTATCCAAATCAGAAAACAATCCTGCCCATATAGCAGGATTTTATTTTTATTTGGTTTTGTGTCACCTTATTTTTTGAGTAAGGATGAACCCAGTCACTATTTGCATCTCTAGTCTTTCTCACTACTGGCTCCCCAATCTTTCTCACAGGAAAAATCAGGCACTGAATTGGGGGCCTTGTACATGAAAAATGGATGTTCTACCTGGAATTTGGAAACATTCTTCTTTTTTTTAAATACAACTCCCAGAATCCCAGAGTTTTTACTTAGAAGGATGCTTCACTGGAAAAAAAAAGTATTCCCTAAGAAGAACAATGTGGTAAATGCTCAGGAGCATAGAAGTTGACGTTTCAAACTTCTTGAAGACATGTGGTTGCCTACCTCTGCCTTATGCCTTTCTGTGTAAGGAAATCTCTATGCAACAAGGGTAAAGACATTCAGCCTAGCTGCTTATTCAGTTGTCCATATCAAATCACTGCTTAGGATCACTGTAGAACTTTATTTTGGACTTCTAGCCCATAAATAAACAATCTTCCACAGTTGTTTCAAAAAAAGAGTAGCTCAGCAGGAACCCTTTGAATTTCTTGACTTTTTCTAAGACAGTTTACCCTCTTCACAATAAGTAAAGTGTGGAGGAGCTCTCTGTAATTCCGTTGTCATGGACAGATTACTACCTGGTGAGGTTTAGACTTACTGGAACTCTTAATCTCTGCAGTGGTGGAGGACCTATTAGGATGGTTCGCCCCAGGAGACTGATGGATCCAAGTGGTTTTCTGACGGCTCTTGGGGATTTTCCTGTCAAAGCTCTGGCTGATCCTCTGGAATGCAGAAATATCCAGGGCGGTGGACACAATCGGTCCTAAATCATCCTCTCCCATAAGTAGAGCCAGGCAAGCTCCCTGGTTTACCAGGGAGCTGACAGTGAAGAAACGAGTGGGATGGAGACTAAAGCAACAATGGCGGAAAACTCAGAGTGCATCCGACTGAACATGGACTAGAGCCTGTTCTGGGAAGGCCTATTCCGTGGGAGTGGCTGCAGCAAAGAAAAGGTTCTTTGCTGCTGCCATTGCACCTGCACAAAGTCATCCAGTGGAGTTGTTTCGAGTGGTCAGGGGCTTAATACTTGCTCCACAAAAAGAACAAAATATTGACCTCGCCACAACCTGTTGTGAGGAATTTGTATGACACTTTGGAGAGAAAGCCGCTCGGATCTGCTCTGACTTGGATGCTGTAATTGATACTGTTGACATATGACAGAAAAATATGGAATTATCTGTCTGAATTATGGGGAGAATGACTAAGCAAAGGAAGAAAGTCTGAGTCATTCTAGTTGGCATTTAGCCAGAACAGGTGACACACCTGCACATGTGCAATGCTCAATTTGCTGAGTAAGTGCTGCATCATATAAAAGTATATAGGTAGGCAGTTAACAAACCTATGTTGTTGGGTTACTCATGGAGAAGCAGCGTGTCACTTTGTCAGTCAGCATTTTTGGATTATTGGACTGTTCTGGACTGTGAGTACCATTTCTGCACTGCTGATTCTCAAGAGGTGCTCATATATATGTATATTTTGTAAATACAGTTCTGGTGGTGAAGGGAACACACCTGAGTCTTGTGTTTTCATTTTTGTCTCTGCACTGCTCTATGTTTGGAGTTCTTAAACTCAAACAACACTATCAACAATACTGCACACTTTGACAGATACAGACCCAGTGGATGTAACTTTGGCTCCAATGTGTCCTGTTTTAATGGATACTTTTCAGTTGGGGCAGCCTGATGATGTGGACAGGATTCTTGGAGAGGCGAATGCCACCACATGTGTGCTGGACCCTTGCCCTTCCTGGCTCATAAAAGTAGCCAGAGGAGGAATGGCCAATTGGGTATGGAGAGTGGTAAATACCTCCTTGCAACAGGGTAGGATCCCTGCTTGCTTAAAGGAGGCAGTAATATGACAGCTATTGAAGAAGCCCTCCCTGGATCCCAGTGTAATGGGTAACTACCAGCCAGTCTCAAACATCCCGTTCCTGGGCAAGGTACTGGAGGGTGTGGTGGTTTCTCAGCTCCAGGGATTCCTGGAGGAAGCAGATTATCTAGACCCATTTCAGTCTGGTTTCAGGCCTGGCTATGGGACAGAGGCAGCTTTGGTCACCTTGGTGGATTACCTTCGCCAGGAACTAGACAGGGGGAATGTGCCCCTGTTGGTTTTGCTGGACCTCGCAGCAGCTTTCGGTACCATCGACCATGGTATTCTTCTGGGCCGTCTCTCTGGGATGGGACTTGGAGGCACTGTTTTACAGTGGCTCCAGACCTTCCTGGAGGGGAGAACTCAGAAGGTGGTGCTGGGTGACTCCTGCTCAACACCCTGGCCATTGGCCTGTGGCATTCCTCAGGGTTCTTCTCTGTCACCCACACTTTTTAACATCTACCTGAAACTGCTGGGAGAGGTTTTTCTGGAGTTTTGGGATTCGGTGTCACCAGTATGCGGATGACACCCAACTCTATCTCTTCTTTCCACCTAATTCCAAAGAAGCTGTCTTCATTCTAAACCAGTGCTTGGCATCAGTAATGGACTGGATGAGGGCGAACAAAATGAACCTTAATCCAGACAAGACAGACGTGCTTCTGGTTAGTTGGAAGGCAGATGAGGAAATAGGGATACTACATGTGCTGGATTGGGTTACACTCCCCCTGAAAACTCAGGTCTGCAGCTTGGGTGTACTCCTGGATTCATCCCTAAGTTTGGATGCCCAGGTCTCGGTGGTGGGCAGGAGTGCATTTGCACAGCTAAAGCTGGTGCACCAGCTGCGCCCATTCCTTGAGATGTCAGATCTGGCTACAGTGACACATGCCTTAGTTACATGCTGTTTGGATTATTGTAACACACTCTATGTGGGGCTGCCTTTGAAGACGGTTTGGAAACTTCAACTGGTGCAAAACTCTGCAGCCAGACTACGGACTGGGGCCAACTATAGGGAGCATATAACACACCTGTTACAAGGAATGCACTGGCTACCAGTCCGTTTCTGGGCCCAATTCAACATGCTGGTCATTACCTATATTACCTATACACAGCTTGGGTCCAGGCTAGCTGAAGGACTGTATCTCCCTATATTTGCCTTCTTGGCGATTAAGATAAGCAGAGGAGGCCCTCCTCTCTGCCCTATTGCCAGCACAAGCATAGCTGACGGGGACACGGAAGAGGGCCTTCTCTGTGGCAGCTCCCAGGCTATGGAACACTCTCCCTCAGGAGATCAGGATGGCCCCTTTCCTGTTATTCTTTCGAAAAAAGCTAAAGGCCCATCTCTTCAGGAAGGCTTTTAATAATTACAATTGAATCCCTGAACTCCATTTTAGTAGATCATTTAAATCTTTTTTATGTTTTCATGTTTTAATCTTTTAATGGTATTTTAAATAATATATTGTTTAATTTATCTTTTAAAACTTATTGTGTTTTTAAAGTGTGTGAATTTTAATGTTGTGAGCTGCTTTAGGTCCCTTGTTGGGAGAAATGCAGCATATAAATAAAACTAACTAACTAACTAACTAACTAACTAACTAACTAACTAACTAACTAACTAACTAACTAACTAACTAACTAACTAACTAACTAACTAACTAACTAACTAACTAATGTTGTTAGCCGCCTAGAGTGGTCCTCACACGACCAGATAGGCGGGATATTAAATAAATAAATAAATAAATAAATAAATAAATAAATAAATAAATAAATAAATAAATAAATAAATAAATAAATAAATAAATAGTGTTGCCTTTGACTCACAAGTAAGCACATTGACAAATAATGAGAGAAATACTTAATAACTGGGACCATCAGATTCACCTAACTTTCTGATAACTACATGATGTAAATGTCAATATAAATGAGCCTGTCCTGCTAGTTTTTCTTCTTCTGCTGCTGGGTATTCTACTTTTTAGGAATCAAACACATTTGCACAGATTCAGATGGTATGACAGAGTTAATATGGAGACCTTTGAAGCCATTCTATCTGAAGCCATTATAGCCAACTACAGAAGCAATGAGAGAGACAGGGCAGTGATTAAACTAGCTGCCATTTTAATATTCTCCTCCCCAAATTTGGTGCCTGGGCTTACTTTCCTCTATCTTTCCAGTTCCATCCCTGCCTCATATTTGCTGCCCTAATGCTAGGGCATCTCGGTGAGCAAAGGGGAGGAGGTAGCAAGGAATCAGCAGAGAGACAGGAGGAAGTTATCAGTCAGACCTGTTCCATCTTGTTAAGGTAGCTCGGCTCTATCTGTGCCTCCTGCAAATCTGGACAGCCAAAGCAGAGCTACCTTAACAAGTTGCAAATAATTGAGTGTCAATTTCCTCCCCTCTACTGACTCCTGTGAGGTTGGTGGAAGCACATTGACTTGGGGAAAAGTGACTTAACTAGAATTTACTTACAGTTTTCAAGGGGGTCTGTTCTATATTCTTTAGATCTGAATTGCAGTTTTGACTAACTAGAGATGAATGTAACCCACTGAAAGACAGAGAAACAGACTAAACAAGACAGTAGACAAACAGAAGGAGGTTCTTGTAATCATATAATATTTTTCTTTAAAGAGAACACGTACCCAAATATTCTCAAAACTCAAAAGAAGTGCTTTCATTACACTGTGTGCAATTCAAAGCTCACAGTTTAATGAAAAATGAGTTGGCAGAACTCTGAAGCTTTCTCTCTCTCAATTATTTTAGGCTGGTACATTTTTCCGAGAACAATTCATTTTGCTCCAAAGTCGAATAATATTCAAAGATGCAGTTGTCTGAGGAAGTGCCACCCACCCATGACCACTACCTGGTATGTTGTGTTCATCTGAAGGCCAATCACATTCTTGTATGATTGCTATGCCTGGCTGTAGCAGCACTTCATAATTAAACTGAATTTCTTTCAAATTCGTTGTTCTTTTATTTTGTGGGTCTAGTAGGCAAATGAATGATAAAGCAGGTTAAGAAAATGAATATGCAACAATTCTGATTTGTTCCACCTCTATGGTTATATTAAATGAACAAGGAAACAGATAAGATGTTTTATTCTAATTGGCAAAGAGCTTAAAAAACCTGAAGTCTGGATTCCAAATATTATGGCTTTTCTATCCCATTCTTTTGGTTTTTCACATATGCATTGATACTGTCACATGATTAATATCTGCTGTGGAGAAGCATGGAGTATGGACAGGCAAAGGTTAGGCAGAAAGCCTGCCTAAGGTTCAGATGGACAATCATGTCAGCCACATCTTCTGGCTAAGGAAAATGCAGATAAATGGCTTAGACTAGGAAACAAGGTAAGAGTGGATCTCAAACCACTCTAAAATTAGACAACCGATTCTTCAGAGGGAGTGCAATCCCTTTGGAATGAATATCTCTCAGCCAGGCAGACAATGCTGATGGTACCACTAATCCCCCACTAACAGTACTTTCTTCTTGTCCAGGCTGAAGCCCTTTCAGATGTAGTGATGTGCCATTAGGTCTTTTTTGTTTGTTTGTTTGTTTCTATTTTGACTGCAACTCCCATGACCCCCTTAGTCAGAACCTCCATATTGGGAAATATTGCTATAGAAGCTAAAGGTCAGTAAGACCTATCAGGTGGCATTCCAGCAGCCTCCTCACAAAGAACACTGCAGCAGGGACTGAAGCCTCAAGACCATTCAGCCTGCAAGGATGAGGACTCAGTTCAGGTGAGCAAAATATAGTTGCCCGTAGGTATGGTTCTGTGGGTTGGAACCCCCAAAATTCCATCCTGGGGAATTTTAGGAGAATTATCAGTTGCAGTCCCCGTTCCCCTCAAAATCACACCCAATGACACACTCCTGTTCAGGTTTAAGAAAATATGTAGACATGGTGTCACTTTATTCACATGAAGAGCAATGTATGTGAAAAGAAGAGCTTCCTCCATGGGTGGATGACCTCTGTTCCATTTTGTATGGAGATGGTCCCTATGCAGAAGCAACTCTCCACTCTGGAACCATAGTTTCTCAAATGAACAAGTAAATGGTAAATAGTATGAACCTAACATGTTCCTCTCTTTGGTTTTTATACCACTGAAGAAGGTTCAGAGCTTAATAGGAGGTGTACTCTCTCATATTTTTAGCCTGCACTCCTCAGAGTCCTGCAGGAATTTCCCAGATAGAATTCTGGGATGTACAACCCACAAAAACATGTCTACAGACCAGCTTATTGTTATTTACTTTCCTCCCTCGCCTATTTCTATTTTCAAAATTAGGAAAGCTATGACAATTCAATAGTTCTTTCTGGGAATCTTTAGTTCTTTGGGCAGTGCCCTCTAGATTGTCTAATGAGAGCAAGACTACAACTCCCAGCCTCCACCATGCCAAAGAAGGTCTACCCCTGCTGGTCTATTATCCAGTCCCATTGTCATGTGGCCAGACAGAAGGGGTTGGCCCTCCTCGACATGGAGGATGTTAAGATTTTCATTATTACTGCTCAGTCAGCTCTACAGAGTATGCCTCCAAAATAACGATGAATGTCAGGAAATATCATGGCAGCTTCCGTGTTTTTTAAATAGACTGGAGAAGCCAGCAAGGAAATAACTGGAAAGTTGGTCTCTAGACTTTGTTTCTGGGCTGTACCATCTAGTATTCTGCTTGGAGAATTCCTGGGAGAATTCTGGGGGTTGCAATCAAAGAACATGAAACAGTGCATCTCTAACATTCAGTGTTTTAGCCCTGATACAGTCCATTACAGCATCCAGCCACAGATCCGTGGTATCCACTGCCTCACCTGGATTTGATAAAAAAAGAGGAATGGCTGAAGCATAAGGCCATTTAGGGTGAGGAAAGGAAGATTACTTAATCCTTGCATTTCAGAACATATGTAATTATTCAATAGTAGTACAGTATGTGCCTCCCTGGCAAGTAGGCTGGTAGTGACTTATCTGCACTCATAACATTGTTAGCCCTGGACTTAGTATGCCCACTGATCATACCATGAGGCCAAAGAAAAGGGAATGACAGCAAATCAGGGGAGATGGAAGTGATAGCACAGAGCTGGAGGAACCTGACATTGGAAGGCTGAGTGAACCTTTGCCTAATTTTGCCTGAGTGAACCTTGAGCCAACTAGCTGGGACTCAACTAGAGCTTTGGCTGCAGTACTGCAGTTTAACCACTGTGCCGTGAGGCTCTTTTACAACAATACTGATGCTACTGCCATACAAAAGAAGCAAAGGCTGGGAAGAACTTTATTCTCAGGACTGTGTAGCAGAAGTATTTCTTATTCCTATAACAGACTCAACTTCTCATACACAACCAACTTCCTCCTCACATCATTAAATAGAATTAGAAATCTATACTGGTATACAGTGTGATTAACCAAATACTGTACTACTTTGCCCAGTCTCAAGGGGCATTCTCTTCACGTCTGTAGACAAAAATTGCTCAGTAAATAAGATGTCAGTTGAGATAGCTAGATAGCTAGAGAGAGAGAGAGAGAGAGAGAGAGAGAATAGAATGAATGAATGAATGAATGAATGAATGAATGAATGAATGAATGAATGAATGAATGAATTAATTAATTAATTAATTAATTAATTAATTAAGCTAGCAATGCAGTTTACTGCCAGAAGCTAACAATGAAAATGCAGGGGAGAGGCATTCCTCTCAAACTAGTAGCAATTATGAAAGTTTTGATATTGTGTGTCACCAGCTTTATTTAAGTACTTGGTAAGAGTATGAACATGATAAAGGACAAAAATGGGAGGGACCTAACAAAACAGAAGACATCAAGAACAGATGGCAAGAATACACAGAGGAATTATACCAGAAAGATTTGGATATCCCGAACAACCCAGTCAATGTAGTTGCTGACCTTGAGCCAGACACCCTGAAGAGTGAAGTCAAGTGGGCCTTAGAAAGCCTGGCTAACAACAAGGCCAGTGGAGGTGATGGCATTCCAGTTGAACTATTTAAAATCTTAAAAGATGATGCTGTTAAGGTGCTACATTCAATATGCCAGCAAGTTTGGAAAACTCAGCAGTGGCCAGAGGATTGGAAAAGATCAGTCTATATCCCAATCCCAAAGAAAGGCAGTGCCAAAGAATGCTCCAACTACCATACAATTGCACTCATTTCACACGCTAGCAAGGTTATGCTCAAAATCCTCCAAGGTAGGCTTCAGCAGTATGTGGACCGAGAACTCCCAGAAGGACAAGCTGGATTCCGAAGGGGCAGAGGAACTAGAGACCAAATTACTAACATGCACTGGATTATGGAGAAAGCCAGAGAGATCCAGAATATCTATTTCTGCTTCATTGACTATGCAAAAACCTTTGACTGTGTGGACCACAGCAAACTATGGCAAGTCCTTAAAGAAGTGGGAGTGCCCGACCACCTTGTCTATCTCCTGAGAAACCTATATGTGGGACAGGAAGCAACAGTTATAACTGGATCTGGAACAACTGATTGGTTCAAAATTGGGAAAGGAGTACAACAAGGCTGTATATTGTCCCCCGGCTTATTTACTTATATGCAGAATACATCATGCAGAAGGCTGGACTGGAGGATTCCCAAGCCGGAATTAAGATTGCCGGAAGAAATATCAACAACCTCCGATATGCAGCTGATACCACTCTGATGGCAGAAAGTGAGGAGGAATTAAAGAACCTTGTAATGAGGGTGAAAGAGGAGAGTGCAAAAAACGGCCTGAAACTCAACATCAAAAAAACGAAGATCATAGCCACTGGTCCCATCACCTCCTGGCAAATAGAAGGGGAAGATATGGAGGCAGTGACAGATTTTACTTTCCTGGGCTCCATAATCACTGCAGATGGAGACAGCAGCCCTGAAATTAAAAGACGCCTGCTTCTTGGGAGGAAAGCGATGACAAACCTTGACAGCATCTTAAAAAGGAGAGACATCACCATGCCAACAAAAGTCCGAATAGTCAAAGCTATGGTTTTTCCTGTCGTGATGTATGGAAGTGAGAGCTGGACCATAAAGAAAGCTGACTGCCGAAGAATTGATGCCTTTGAATTGTGGTGCTGGAGGAGGCTCTTGGGAGTCCCCTGGATTGCAAGGAGAACAAACCTATCCATTCTAAAGGAAATCAACCCTGAGTGCTCACTGGAAGGACAGATCCTGAAGCTGAGGCTTCAGTACTTTGGCCATTTCATGAGAGAAGAAGACTCCTTGGAAAAGACCTTGATGTTAGGAAAGTGTGACAGCAAGAGGAGAAGGGGTCGACAGAAAATGAGATGGCTGGACAGTGTCTGAGAAGCAACCACGACTATGGGAGGCAGTGGAAGATAGGAGGGCCTGGTGTGCTCTGGTCCATGGGGTCATGAAGAGTCGGACACAACTTAACAACTAAACAACAACAACGAAGAGTATGGAAATAGAATAGTTCAGGCTTCTTCACAAAAGCAGCAGGTTTCAAAAATACTATTAGACAGTTTGCCTATAATGAAATGGTGGGCGTTACCGTCAGCATATCCAATTATTATCTCATAACTTTATGAGAATGCTACATTGATTGGATTTTAGAAATGAGCTGCATTTAGGTCAGAGACAGATACTGTCAATCTGTTACATGGCATAGAATAAGCCTGAGCTGCTACTCTCTCTATGTGTGTTGTGTGTGTTTCTTTCTTTCTTCCTAAGAAAAATATGAAAGATGATGATGATGATTCTCTATTCAAAAGGACCTGAAATCATACAATTGACATGACAGGGTATTTAGAATGGCCTGAACAGAAAAAGAAATGTTCTGAAGGATATTTTCCATACATCCCACAGTGATGTGTGGAATTCCCTTGCTGCCACAAGACCACTTGCCAACTCAGGTTGCCCATGAGCAATGTTTTCTAAGCTGCATCTGTTACAGAGTTCTACTACATCGTATTTCTGACAGAGGCTTAAAGTTATAATAAACTCCAACAGAAAAATAGAAAATCCTGATGTAGAAATCATACAAGAAAAGCTAAACCAAAACCTTCTCCCCGACATGCCTTGTGTATATATGCACAAATGCACACAACTCTGTGATATTTCATATGAGCAACCATACCTGTTTCCTTCTGAATTATGTCCAATGTATTGAAAGTTATCCTAGTCTCTCAATTCATACAGAGTTAACCTTTCAGATAATCACTCAGTAATGACTAGAAATGCCTAGCCACAGAACATACCCTTTGCACATGTTTTATGTGTAATTCACCACGAAATTAAGCAGAATTGTATATACCACAAGAAAAACCACCATAGGGCATGTCAAATACAGTAATTGACATAGGCTGTCTATGCAACTGCCTAATGGAAAATCCAGTCACCTTACCTCATCAACAGTATCTCCCAGATGCAAACAAATTATCACCTATCCAAGTTCATCACACTTAAGTCTCATTGAAACGTATGTAGCCACGTTCCATATTACTAACCAAAGCTGATTCGAAGCTACAGTAACATAGCAACATCAATCACGATATACAACAATCTGTTCATTTTTCTTAATTCAACCACCCCCAAGAGAGTGGGATTTCATTAATACACATTTACACCATTAAGCTTTCTCAATCCACACATAAATGAAATGCTCCAGAGACATGGGTTTGGGCAAAGCAACAGCTATTTTTCTTGACAATACAGCAGTCGGATACAAGAAGAAGTGTTTTGTCCTGGTGGCCTCAAATGTCATAAATTCTTTATCACCTGTGCCACGGTTACATAAGCAGCAGTTCAATTTTAAAAGCGTCATGCAGGCAACATGAAACATTTATGTAAATGGCTGCATTCCACACAGACTGGGAGTTAATCAGCTTTTATATCTTTCTTCTCGTTTGAATTAAGACTGACAGTCGGAGAGGTGGAATCTTTCTACTGGCGGCAGCTCATTGGAGAGTCACAGAACCCCCCCCCCCCCAAAGATGGCATTATTAACAGTGGAAAATTTATACTTTGTGAGGCAGCACACAGTTCTCGTTGGCCTGTGTTGTCAAGAAAAGAAATGTTATGGCCCCAGAACAAAAGAAGGTCAGCTCCTGGCAAAGGCACATTTTCTCCACTAAATTGCTGGCTAAAGGAGAAATGATGTACTTTCTGGAAGAGGAGAACTATCACTCTTCAGCTGCCACTAATTTAGGATTAATGTACAGTACATGCTCCGATTTGTAGGAGCTGCTATGGAAAAGCCTAAGAGAAGCAGAAAGGTTAGAGGTTAATACACAGTTTGGAATTAACTGATGTTAGTTGTAATTCATGGCTTTTTTTCTGATAAGGAACGATCCTTGACATCATGATTATAGTGCAGTGCAGGACATTTTTATACCTTTTGCAGAGGAATTGCAACTGGTTTGGTTATGTTCATAGTTGCAGTTTGAGTCTTCACCACTTATGTGGGCTTTGTTCCATAGCCAGTAGCTTATAGCTTTTTGACATAAGTAGAAAAGGAAGTACTTAAAGTATTTTTAATAACAGAAAAGTGCAGTTACTTTTAAAGAATGCAAATAACTCTTTAAGGGCTGTAACTAATTAATTTCAAAAAGTAACTAGACTTGAAATGTCACAATAAAAAAAATAAGGAAATCATGTTTTTGAACAGGCTTTTCTCTCCTTGTAAAGCACACACACCATAATGTGAATGCAGACTCAACAGAACATTGTCATGTAATACGGCCCTACATTCATTCATTCATTCATTCATTCATTCATTCATTTATTTATTTATTTATTTATTTATTTATTTATTTATTTATTTATTTATTTATTTAACTTATATGCCACCCACACCACCCAAAGGTCTCTGGGCGGCATATAAGTTAAATAAATAAATAAATTAGGGGTTTCCAATCTTTTTAATGCCAGGATCCGGTTTTGTTGAAGACCATTCTCTCAAGAACTGGGGGGGGGGGGGCGGCGGTTGGTATGCATGCGTGCGGTGTGGCGGTGTGCATGTGTCTCAACGTGCAGGTGGGACAGGCGGGCAGGCAAGTGTCTATGCATGCTTCTGGGGGGCATGCATGCAGGCATGCATCTGTGCAGGTTGGTGGGTGGATATCTGTGTATGCAGGGGGGAGGTGTGTGTGCGTGCGTTCATGTGTGCATATGGGCTGGAGTGCACGTGCATACATGCAAACATGCATGGTCCTTCAGCCCTTGAAGATCTGTCTCCATGGCCCAGTCATTCAAAGGCCACAGACCAGGATCAGTCCGCAGCCCAGGGGCTGGGGACTCCTGCCCTATATTACTAAGCAGACTGGTTAGCTCAGTAGTTTAGGTACCTGGCTGTGGAGCTAGAGATTGGGAGTTCGATTCCCTACTGTGCCTCCTAAAAGTAGAGGCAGTCCCAGGATGCCCCCAGGACAAGGAAATGGTAAACCACTTCTGAGTACACTCTACTTGCAAAACCCTGAAAAAGGTCATCATAAATCAGAATTGATTTGACAGTGCATTATTATTATTATTATTATTATTATTATTATTATTATTATTATTATTATTATCATCATCATCATCATCATCATCATCATCATCATCATCATCACCACCACCACCACCACCACCACCACCACCGTCGTTGTCGTTGTCGTTATCATTGTCGTCGTCATCATCATCATCATCATCATCATCATGATCATCATCATCATCATCATCATCATCATCATCATCATCAGGAATGGTCAAAATTATAAAAACATTGACTGGTATTATATAACAGATACAAGTTTTAACCAAAAACCTAAATATCTGTTATTCCAGTTCTGAAAACACTTTACTCCGAATAATAAACCTTCTCTGACCAATTAATTATTGTTCAGTTATATCGCTGTCCGGGTGATTCCTTTCCCACATTTCCATCATTCTTTTTTGAAACCCACGGGCTGTTGGGTTTGCTTCGTAATAACATTTAATAATTTCTCAATTTTTGGTGAGAGTACAAGTTCTGCGCTGAGGTTGTTGCAGCAGCTTTGCAGCAGCCTGTCCTGGTTCCTCAACAGGGTAGCCCATTTGTCACCAGGCAAAATGCTATAGCATCTGACACAGTCTTTGTAGACCTGGGCTACGACCGATCTGGTATGGATTTCTTTTTATTTCCTCTCATCATAATTGATGGTTGGTGGACACAGTCGGTCTGGCTTCTCAGCTGAGACCTGTCTGGCTTGGGAAACCCTTCAGCATTGCTCTCAACCTCACTGAAGTGTGAAGGCCCCTCTGCCTGAACAAGGTGTCTGTCCATGGAGAGGATGATAACGATGATGAATTGCAAAAAAGTTTGTTTTCAAAGAGTTATTCCACTTCCTTTTATGTACTCTTAGGTGTCTATGGAAAAATCTATGCCCAGCATTGGCAATGGTAGTCTATGACAGAGTAGAGCTACAAAATCAATGAGATTTACATAAATCTTGAGAAGCCATGTTACAATTGATTCACAGGATCGACTCCAAGTGAGACCAACAATTTGATTTCTGCCTGTGGGATTACTCAGACAATCTTATTGTCCTTTCCAAAAGATGTTCACCTGTTACACATTACAGCAAAAGGGCTATACAACTGTACAGATATATGACAGATGCCTGTTAAATACTGCTTGTTTGCAATTTTAATATCAGAGTTCAACAATGATAATTTCAACACCATTTTGTAAATCCTAACTTGGTTTGTCCTTGCACAGTAAACAGGAAAGCACACACACACACAAGAATCCCCCCTTACATTGAGATGGTAAAAATATTTGTTGCCAGACTTGGGCATTCTTTTAACTTTTTATGCACTTTTGTAGAATGCATCTTTCCACAGAATGTGGTAAAGGTTAACCTTCTTGCTTGAACTAGCATACACAGTAGAAATAAGTAGGCTGCTTCTGTCTTTTTAAGCAATCAGCCAGTTCTTTGTGTGTGCTTAGCTTCATAAAGGACACAGACTATGGAATTTGAATCAATGAAACAGGTGACTCTCCCAATCCTCACTGATTCAGTGGGCCTACTCTAGTGCAACTTACTACACTAAGCAAGATTTCAGCCATTATAATGCTTCTTGGACCTTTTCAGGCATGGCAGTAGCAAGGAGCAAACCTCCTTTGTGACTTTTCCTGAATCAGTCTGTTTTGTTACCCGTTCCTTAGTCCAGCTACAGTTAGCTTCCTGTAGGCTGCATTGCAATTGCTTATTTTTGAAGAGTATCCATAACCTTGAGTTGGGGCCAAAGGCAGCAAGCTAGGCTGATTAAGAATGACATAGTTATTGAGATTGTGTTACTTGGACACTCGGATGTGCATTAGTTGCCCATTGTTTTCTGGACTCCATTTGGGATGTTGGTTTCAAAGCAGAGCTGTTACTTTCTGTACACATCATTTGTTGGGGAAAGCATGGAAGAAGAACCTGCACCCAAATGTTGTGAGAAAGGAAGAAGAATTTCTGAGAGCTTCCTCAAAATACAGAGCTATGGGGCTTCCATCCTTATCTCAGCCTAATGAGGTGACCAAAGGATGTGTCTTTATGGGATCTTTATTCTGCAAAGCGTGTATTATCCTCCTGTACTTTGCAACCTCCACAGACTTCCCAAATTCTCCTGAGAGATTTCAACCTGCTGGGCTGCCTCCTCGCGACTTTCCAGTGTTGCTTCTGACTGGATTTCTGTTGTTGTTGTTCTGAAAAGAAGACTTTGTCTCCATCTTTATTACTTTTTAACAGAAACCATGCTGAGCATTCAGGCCTCAGCAGGGCACCATCAGTGGAAAACTCTTAAGGGAGAAAGTCAGGGAAATTCCTCTAAGGGGCCTTCTGAGAGATTGGAGCAGTCAGGTGGGCTGAAAAGGAGAAAGGCGCGTAGGGTGTAAAAGAAAAGGTGACACATCCCTTGGCCACATTGTTCAAATTGCTGGGAGTTTTGTTTGCAACCATGCCTGCTGTTTGTTGTTTTACATGATTTGGAAGGATTTTTCTGAGCTGGGGTAACTTTCTATTTATCCAGCACTAACTTGTAGTTCCTTCCAGGCTTGGATTTTAAAAAGAGACCCACCTCTCTGCTGAGTATTTTTCCCCTCTTTTTTGTCTGTTGGAGGCATCTGTTTGCTGTCAATCTCTTTGGTTGATTGCAAAGTATGAATGCAGTAAAGGAAGCAGAAAACACAAGTCTATAATTTCAAGTAAGTAAGTAAAGAAATGTTTTTATCCTTTCTCCTAGAAATGCCTAAGATTGAGTTAACTCAGATTTAAGTGCCAATTAATCAGAAAGGGGTGGACACCGGGAAACTTGTAACTATTCTCCTCTGTGACTTTCTATACTTCTGCTGCGTAGCAGAAGGTATTTTGCCAGAAATTCAAAACTCTGCAATAGAAACGATAAGCAGACAGAAAAGTTTCTTAGAAAATCTCCACAATTCCTCTGAAAGAGAGAGAAAAGCAACTGCCTCCTTTACACGGAGAGAAAGAACGTGAAAGACCATTTGGGGATTCAACAGAGCACTAATTGTAAGCTTTAAAGCCTAAGTCTAGGTCTGATTCGTTATGAATAGGGACTGAAGAGAGCTTTGCTGGATTGAATAGTCTCAGTGAACATAGCACGTTCATACTTTCTGAAAATTGCTGTAAGCAGAAATGAACCTCATCATGAGAATATACTTTTTTCAGAAGTGTGAGGAATGAAAACAAAATATTTATTTATATTCGCGAAGGCTTTCACAGCCGGGATCTAATGGTTGTTCTGGGTTTTTCGGGCTCTTTGGCTGTGTTCTGAAGGTTGTTCTTCCTGACGTTTTGCCAGTCTCTGTGGCCAGCATCTTCAGAGGACAGCACTCTGTGCTATGGTCCTCTGAAGATGCTGGCCACAGAGACTGGCGAAACGTTAGAAAGAACAACCTTCAGAACATGGCCAAAGAGCCCAAAAAACCCACAACAACCAAAATATTTATTTATTTATTTATTTTATATCCCGCCTATCTGGTCTTTCGACCACTCTATGAACAAATATGCTTTAATCAATGGGCAAAAGTGGAGTGACTCAGGAAATATGCACAAATAAATGTGAATTTTTGATGACATGCACAAAATATGCAACAATGTAATATAGAAAGATCAGAAAGTAAAAAAAGGTCTTGCATCCTGATACGTAAACTGGATAGGGGACAGGCTGAAGGTGGAATTGAGAAAAGTGCCACAAAATGGAAGCCGAGATATTTTCAGATCCCTGATTATGAATCTAAGCATGTACTGTGCTGTATCTAAGCAGGAGATCTGCAGATCTTTACTACTAAGCTCTGTTGAGGATACCATCAGTCGCCAAGAGCATTTCTCAGTTACATGTGCAAGGGCTGCCTTCTTGCTCCCATTGCCATGGGGTGCACTCCTCAAAGAGTTGAGACTTCTCCCTACTCTTTCAGCATTTTGGAATGGTGCTGAGAGCCATCTTTTCAACCCAGCATTGTCCATTAATATTAAGAAGATTTAACTTTGGTTTAACGTTTTAAATATTCATGGCTTTTATTTCTTTTGGGTATTGTTCTACTTGGATATGATTTGTACCAGCTTAATAACTTTTGTGAAGGAGCATAAAACATATTTTTTAAAAAATCAGTAATTTGTGACACAGAAAATTGTCTGGCTCCAAATATATTTTGTTTTTGTTGCACATGGTGTTTTCCCATACATACTGCTTGTGTTCTGTGCTTGTGTATGGAAATGAGCATCCAGCAGAAAGTAATGCTGTGCTGGCAGGCACTCACATATATACCTAGCTGCATGCATCCTGCTCCCACCTGGCCTGATTTCTACAAGGTTTTTTTGCATCCAGCCACTTGTATGCCACCTAGATCTCTTCAGGTAAGGCATACTATTAAAAAAATATAAATACTCAGAATCAAGCAGATTAGATTGAACAAGAAGTCAGGAACACTTGTGTTCACACATAATGCAACAGCCACAGTGGAAATCAAGATTTTGAGATCATAGTGGTAGGCTTTGTTTTTGAAGAGGCTGGAGGAGGCACATCAGCAGGTTGAGAAGAGAGGTCATCATGAATGGAGAGTACATTCATGCTTCTGGCTGTGCGGGTGAACGTTGGGGAAAGGGGACAACAGCCCATTCCATCTTGCCATTCGAATATGCATTACAGTTGACCAAATGGAATGGACAGCGTGTGCTGTACATGTTGAGATCACAAACCATAAACATTGCTCATTAAAGCCTCCACAGAATATCACCTACAGCCATGTCTTGCATGCATTTAGAATATTTCTGCTGGGCAAAACATGTGAGGATTTCTAAAGAAGTCAAACTGTTTTCGTAGGGCTTGTGATATTCCTCGGGGAAGCGAGATGCTAGGATATCTCCCAGAGCAAAGCCCGAAGCAATACTTGGGGGTTCCTAACGAAGTACATCTGAAGAATTTTAAAGGAAGCTCCTCAGGAGAGTTGCACTCATCTCTAACATTTATGAAATGTAAGTTTTCTAGACAGTTCTGTTTCTTGGTTGTCTTCAATGATAATAACATTCCTTATTGCCACCTTGGAAGAGACAACTGGGCAAAACCCTTAGTACAGATGTGGACTTCAGAGAAGGCTCTATAACAGAAAGCGTCTTCCACACATACACACACATCATCCCAAAGTCTATTTTTAATTTTTTTATCCAATTAGGCTTCCGTGGCGTTCGACAAGGTCATGAATATTAATGTGATATCTGTATAGACCAATGGGAGTGCAGGAGGGGCGGAGTCATGAGATATAAGAGACTCAGCTGGAGGAGGAGGAGTGTGAGTGAGGGAGATTGAGAGATTGGAGTGTCTGAGATGGGGAGTTTGGAGTTTGGGGTGGATAGAGGGAGAGTGGTGGTTGAGAGTGGATGAAGGAGGATGTTTATTTAAGAGCTAACAACATTGCTTGAACTATCATCATCTATAACAATAAACAATTTCTATTTGTTTCTTTTAAAATGATATATGGCCTGGACCTCAATCATTAATATTAAACATTGTTGATGTAATCAACTGGTGGCAGCTGAAAGATACGTAGTGTGAGCTCTTAGTTTGGTGAAACCATCAGGGGCCACGTGGGGATCTTGACAGCTTCCAATCATGAAACTGAAAGAGTGATGGGCATGAAGCCCTTCAACCCTTTGTACCCTCCAATACCTCTGTGAGGCCCCAATCCATGTTCCAACCCTTGTTCTTTCTTCTTCATAGAAAGATCTCCCTTGAGCTTTGCATGAGGCTCCCCTTTCTCTCTGGCCCATAGAACACATCTATAGGAATCTGGAGGATTATTTCCCAGAGGATGATGAGCACTGTTGTGGTTACATGGAGCCCTGCAAAATGGAAGCTCATAGATGCCTGGATATGCACAGAGGTGCCTTGGAGAATGGGCTTTCCCAAGCTCCTTATGCTAGAGGCAATGCCACAGCAGTGACTTAATATCCAGAGTAGGAGAGACGTGTATCACTTGTTCCACTATGTCTGGAAAGGAAGCAGAGAACTTGAAGGTTGCCAGTGCCATTCCTCATTCCCAATACATGTTTGCTTGGGTTATGCACATTTGCTGACCTCTGTGGGCCAGCGATAGTAAGGAATTATTTTCCCGGCGTGGCTTTCACTTCACCTGGTTTAGTCATTTATTCACTGAAGCATAGCAAAGAGAAGGAGGTGATGATGAGTCAGAGCTTGGCTTGCATCAAATGGAGATAATTTCCGTCTTTCACCAATTACACTTAGAGCCAATATTTCTTCAAGTGAGCTCAAGGCTGTGTATACAAACTTCTTCCTATTCTTGTCATCCTCACAACAAGCCTGAGATGTGACTGGGAACCATTCTCTAGCCTGGCTTCCATTAGGACCACAAAGACTGACAGTGTGGATGCTATTGCTTGACAAGAAACTATAACAGAAGCCAGAACAATGAATTTGCTAGGTCAGGGCCAGCAGTGTTGGGCTTCAACAGTGAAGGGATTATGTACCATGTCAGTGCCAATTCTTTATGCTACCCTAATATTATACATACAGTACATGTACATAAATTGCAGAATTGTATTATCTGCTGACAGGGAAGCCATATGAGAAACTGTAAAAAAAAAAATCTTTGTGATTAAGAGAGTTGACGACTCCTCTTAGTGTGAAGTCAGTAATCAACTGAATTCTGCCCAAACTCTGAAAACAAACTGCATGGCCTCCATAGCAACACCATTCTTATGTCAGATGGAAGGGACTTGGTACTTTGCCTGCCTTTCTGCCCTGTGGATCCAGAATGAATTATCCAGTTGCTATCCAGCAACTATCCAGTTGCTGGGCCACATTGGGATATTTGGTCCATGTTCCCTGACTGGTAAAGTGGAAAAAGGAGGCTCAGAGAGTTTTTTGCCTATGCCAGCTCTGGCTGCCTACAGAACACAGAGGCTGATCTGGCGGCGTAGTTAGCTTAAATGAGGATCACAAACATGGGTGTTGGTGCAGAAAGGATGGGTGTTAGTGGTAAATTCCTGGAGGCACCATTAGGCAGCTGCGGATCCATTCCTGATCACCTTGGATCCCTGGAATTAAAGGCCCTGAGTGTGGGGCACCCTCTGAGGCTTATTTAGGCCACAAGCAAATTGAAATCTTGGGACTTGGATGGAAAACAGGCTGAGAAGATCTTCCCAAGTTAGGCTGGCAGGAGCTGGCCAGTAAATCACTAGGACTCTAGGTCTAGGGCTCACTTTTGTAGGTCAGGAGAGGAGGCAAGGATAGACACTTACTCCTTTAGTCTAGGATCCACAGTAGAGATGGGGGTATTCATATTTGTATAAGGATCTGAATACCCCACACAGGTGGACATAACGAGGGTCCAGCCCCCTGGGGCCGGACCATCCACTCACCTGTCTGCTGCTGCAGTTGACTCCACACTCCCTTCCAATCACTCCAGAGCTCGTGGTTGACTAACCACTCGTCAGCCTGGCAGGGAGGTTCGTCTTCCCTCCTTCTGCCAGGAGAGGCTAGTTGACCGCATCATGTCCCACCTGTGTGGGGGCAGGGGTTGGCTAGCAGCAAACATCCTGCCATTCCTACCACAGAGAAAAGGAAAGTCATTTCAAAGCCCCACTACACAGTCAGGCAGCCCAAGTTTCCACAGCAGCTTGGTAGTTGGGGCCATACTGAAGTCTGTCCGAGTTGAGAATGTTTGTTAGCCTCTCTTAAAATGAACTGTTTCATGAATTGTTTAAAGCATAACATATTAGTAATCCAATAGTGCTAATTGACCAATGGTTATGCAATATTCTTATTTACAGCTTTGGAATGTTTTGCATGAATTGTGATCCTGTTACATATTCATGGATTTCCATGGAGACAGGGGTGGGCTATCCCTCTGCTGGAATCCTAAATCTATTTATTATTTAAATGTTTGCAATCATACTGTGTTGCAGTAGCACATAATACACACATATATTATGCTAACATATCATTGTGCTGCTTTGTCATCCTCCCCCGCCTTCCAAATTCCTGAGAACACTCTTAGATGTGTTACATTGTTTTATGGGTAACGCAACCACAACAATGCTGCATTAATGGGTATCTATTAAGGTAATAAATTTTATCGTACTTCTGCGAGCCAATGTGAGCAGAATGCATTTTGAATAATGCAGTACACAGCGAAACTGCCTATGCCTATCCAGAACAGTAAAAAAGGGAAGATCTTTGGTTTCTCTGTGCTTATCAGTAGCCTTCTCATTTGATGCTAAGTCAATTAAAACTGAGAGCAGAGAGAGTGTAGCAACACTCAATTTACTTTGATTGTAGATCTTTTAAAGGTTTCTGATCCTTCCTGTGTTTTTCCCCTAGAGAAAACAGAAGGTGTAGTTCCTTGATATGCTGACTTAAGCACTTCAGAAAAACATAATTCTGCAAGACGCCATCAAGGGCAAGAGTCGGCGCTTCTGCAAATTGACTCTTTCCCTCTCCATTGAAATCACTAGGGTTATGCTAATCTAGATCAGCTGATGATGACCCAGCTCCGAGGACTTTTGAGAGGCTGACTGTGCAGAACATTCTCTGCAGGTCAGCAAAAGGCAAGAGTGTATGGGATTGTATAGTAGAGCCAACAACTAAAACAGTTGCTATAAACTTCAGTTGCTATAAACTTAGCAAAATGCACGAACACAAAGAGCATTCACTTGGCAAGCCAAAAGTACTGTAGTAGCAATTTGGGCATGCTTTCAGGGTAGATTTGTTTTAAATCAAATTGATTTCAATCACAATTGAAATAAATTTGATTTTTTTAAAAACCTTGATGTTTATGCACTGATGGCCAGTGTTTAAAGGAAATGCTGAATAGTCAATACTTCATAGACAAGAAGGTAACAAAATGCTGTTATAAGCTTAGTTGTTATGACTGTGTCTTTCAGTATGTTTTTGCCCAAAGAGTCGATCAATTATATATAGCAGATACATAAAACAGCAGATTATAATGTTACCTCATAGGATGCAGCCCCATAAGGTCAAAAACAACCATCAGGTTCTCATTGTGATTGCTGTGACCAGACTCTACCTAGGCTTGCCACTTTTAAAAAATAACCTGCCTTTAAAGGGCTTGACTTCAGCCATAAACACACTAGACTAAGCAGTTAAAGAATGAGGAAAAGTGCTATGTTCTTTATTACAAAGTAACACCTGGTGAAGAAAAGAGCTTTTTTCAATTACAGCCCAGCTGCCAAAATATACATCTCTCTACAGATACAAATTAACTTTTCTCCAGCAATTCTTGGCTCTTCCTCTTTCAGGTCTCCTGGATAGGCCCACCACCCACATTCCCCTCAGCCAATCACCATATTTCTCCTGTTACCAAGAAAAAATTACTCCATCACAATTGCCCATTATGAGAATTAGCAGCCACAAACCTCAGGCTTGAACCTGATATATGTTTATATGTCGAAAGGAAATGAGCTGCAACCACAGTTTCCTATGATATACAGTGATGCCTCGCAAGATGAATGCCTCGCGCAACAAAAAACTTGCAAGACGAAAGTGTTTTGCAATTTTTTGGTGACTTGCAAGACAAATTTTTCTATGGCCATGCTTCGCAAGACGAATAGGAATGCATGAATTAAATTTCAATGCATTCCTATGGGAAACCGTGCTTCGCAAGATGAAATTTTCACAAAACGAAACTCGTGGAATGAATTATTTTTGTCTTGCGAGGCATCACTATATAATCTTGGAGAACTTTAATTTGGTGAATCTGTGACATGGAAATAAGGCAGGATCTAAAGCCAAGGCTTTGATTTCTCAGTAGTCATAATTTAAGCAAAACACTTTTGCCCAAGTTGTTCAGCATTGTTGCTGCTTTAGTGATGTGTCATCAAGTTGCCTCTGATTTCTGTTGATCCTATGAATGAGCAATCTCCAAATTGTCCTGTCCTCAACAACCTTGCTGAGTTCTTGTAAACTCAAAGCCGTTGGCTTCCTTGATGGAGTCGATCCATTTCATATTTGACATTAATTAATGATAATGTTAAAAACACCATGTTTTGACATGTCTGACATCAGACTGATGTAAAAACTCCAATCTGATGTCAAAACACTAGAGGAAAAGTTACATGACAACAATAATTTTTAAAAGTTTTTTTAGCAACCTCTTCTGCAGCTTTAAGTCCCACCTTGATAAATCATTCTTTATTAGTGTGCATGAGAATCCCACTTCAGAACATAATTGTAAGTACATCTACTCAGTAGTAACTCCTACTTTGTACATCAGTTACCAACAAGGAAAGTGCTTAGGACTCTAGTATTAAGCACTTAAAATAATCTGTCTCTTGGTGTGTACATCTCTTTGTATGTGTGCAGGGGGATGTGATATGGGTGGTTCCATTAGAGATAAGCATACAGAGCTACCAGAGGAAAATTAACCAAAGTTAACCAAAGCAGTACAGATAAGGTTGATGATCATCAGAAGGTGAAGCATTCCAACCACAAGACACAGGAAAGCAGAAAGAGGGCAGGACATTTTTCAAAATGTAATTTGCAGGAAAAGGAAACCAGAATAAGAGTATGAATGATTATGGGGAAAAACGAGGAATGTGTGAATGAATACATTTTAAGTCAAGAGAGAAGAATAAAAAAAATCAAAGTTTCAATGGGGGCAAGGGTGACATAATTACAGCAGAGAGTGGGATTAACTCTGGTTTTTTTCCCCTTCGAAGAACCTTATTAGAGAGTTCATTATTATTCTAATAACTGAGAAAATGGAGAGGAGAAATGCTCAGCCAGCAAGTCCTTGCACGGACTAGGATTTGAAACAATGCAATAGTAATTGATGGAGGTAAAGGTAAAGGTTCCCCTTGACATTTAGTCCAGTTGTGTCTGACTCTAGGGGGCGGTGCTCATCCCCGTCTCCAACCATAGAGCCAGCATTTGTCCAAAGACAGTTTCCATGGTCACATGGCCAGAGTGACTAGACAGGGAATGCTGTTACCTTCCCACCAAGGTGGCACCTATTTATCTACTTGCATTTTTACATGCTTTTTGAACTGCTAGGTTGGCAGGAGCTGGGACAAGCGATGGGAGCTCACTCCGTTGTGTGGATTCGATCTTACGACTGCTGGTCTTCTGACCTTGCAGCACAGAGGCTTCTGCGGTTTAACCCGCAGTGCCAACACGTCCCCACAATCAATGAAATAGTGGCCAAAATAGCCTAGAATTCTAGAGGTAAGTATACATAGTTATCAAAAGCAAGTCATATTTGGTTCCTCTGTTTTGCCCAGTTTGCCCCTTAGATCCTTTAAGTGTGCACAAAAATAAGCCACTGTTTTTCCCCCCATGTCCTTTTTATTGGTTTAGTTATATAGGCTGTGCATAATGCAGTGTAAGCAGAGCTGAAGGAACTCTAACTCTGGCTCCCCAGTGCATGCAGCTTGTTTCCAAGATGAAAGTTAGCAGGCAAATAGCAGGCAGTGATGCTGTTGCTCACCTAATGAGAATGCCTTCTTATTTTATGTCTTTGCCATTTAGGCGCCGTGCAATAAAAGACTATCAAATGGTACATTAAAGAGAGGGAAAGGAAAGGAGAAGGCACTGAAATATTGTTCTGTGTCAACAGCGCTATCCTCTTAATAGTCCTTCTAATGAGGCAGTTGTCCAAGTTGCCCTGCATTGGTTTTGATCATCTCTGTAGTGCCCCTGCTCTTATGTGCATCTCAAAAGCGTAGTAAAACCTGACCTATGCCAGTGGCAATGAAGCCTGAAAATGCCAGGGATCACAGACAGCACAGATCGTCCTACAGAGACCTGAGATCCTTTTAGTGATTATAACCTCCTGAAGTGAAAAGAAAGCCTTTTCCAAGACTAAGCAATTTAATGAGACAATCTGACTTCTTTTTAAAATTTAAAGTGGCATGGAACTTAGGATGCTCCACACTGTGCTATGTAGCCTTGAACAAGCCACACAGCCCCAGAGTGGCCCCAGAAAAAGGAAAAGGTAAACCATTTCTGAGTACTCTATACTTAGGAAACCCTGGAAGTGAGGATTGACTTTACCGCACATAATCCATTGTGTAACTGTGATCAAGTGTTTATGTGCTAGAACAGGGGTCTCCAAAGTACGGCCCATGGGCCACATCCAGCCCACCTGGCCTTTTTATCCAGCCCGCCTGTGCATGTGTGTGGGCAGGTGGTTGTGTGGGCAGATGCGAGTGCGTGTGTGCAGGCACCCAGGTGGATATTTGTGTATGCATGCAGGCAGATGGGTGGGTGTGCATGTGGGTGGGAGTGTGTGAGGGTGGGCAGGAGTGCATGCGAGTGAGCGGGAGTGTGCATGTGTAAGTGGGTGAAAATACTGCAAATATATTATGTGGCACTCTGTGTGAAAAGTTTGGAGACCCCTGCTAGAGTGCTAGAGTGTGGTGAAGAATCAGATATAATTATACAACATTCTGAGATGGGAAATAGTGGCACATTCATTTTTTCTTTAATCATCCAGGACATTTCAACACTACTGTGTGGAATGTATGAATAAAACCTGATAGTTAATGATACCACAAAACTTCCTGTTGATACTGAGGATGGGATCTGTGTATCTTTGCTGGTGGAAGCAAGAAATGAAACTGAGGATGATGTAAAAGCATTTGCTCAAAGAGGAGAACTGTGAAATAACAGCCATTTCTGAAGGGGGCAGGGCAAGAAAATCTTATGTTGTTTTGTCCCAAACAATAGAAAGTCTTGGGCCAGCCATATTTCTGTCACCTACTGTCCAACTGCAGGCATCCTAACCAAGCCTCTACTGCTCTGCAGCCTCCAGATCTTATCAAGCCATGTGGGCTGAGGAAACAAACTCATTTTGCTACTTTTTCCCTTCTATTAACATTGAGCCTATGATTGCCTGGTGTGTTTCTTGAATTTAAGTGAATAAAACACATTTTTAAGGTTTTATACTTAAAGATAACCTGTGTGTTTAGTCGTTTAGTCGTGTCCGACTCTTCGTGACCCCATGGACCAGAGCACGCCAGGCCCTCCTGTCTTCTACTGCCTCCCGGAGTTGTGTCAGGTTCATGTTGGTTGCTTCGCAGACACTGTCCAGCCATCTCATCCTCGGTCGTCCCCTTCTCCTCTTGCCATCACACCTTCCTAACATCAGGGTTTTTTCCAAGGACTCTTTTCTTCTCATGAGATGGCCAAAGTACTGGAGCCTCAGCTTCAGGATCTGTCCTTCAAGTGAGCATTCAGGGTTGATTTCCTTTAGAACTGATAGGTTTGTTCTCCTTGCAGTCCAGGGGATTCTCAAGAGTCTCCTCCAGCACCACAATTCAAAGGCATCAATTCTTCGGCGGTCTGCTTTCTTTATGGTCCAGCTCTCACTTCCATACATCACGACAGGAAAAACCATAGCTTTGACTATTCGGACTTTTGTTGGCAAGGTGATGTCTCTGCTTTTCAAGATGCTGTCAAGATTTGTCATCGCTTTCCTCCCAAGAAGAAGGCGCCTTTTAATTTCAGGGCTGCTGTCTCCATCTGCAGTGATCATGGAGCCCAGGAAGATAAAATTTGACACTGCCTCCATATCTTCCCCTTCTATTTCCCAGGAGGTGATGGGACCAGTGGCCATGATCTTAGTTTTTTTGATGTTGAGTTTCAGACCGTTTTTTGCACTCTCCTCTTTCACTCTCATTACAAGGTTCTTTAATTCCTCCTCACTTTCTGCCATCAGAGTGGTGTCATCTGCATATCGGAGGTTGTTGATATTTCTTCCGGCAATCTTAATTCCGGCTTGGGTTTCTTCCAGTCCAGCCTTCCGCATGATGTATTCTGCATATAAGTTAAATAAGCTGGGGGACAATATACAGCCTTGCCGTACTCCTTTCCCAATTTTGAACCACTCAGTTGTTCCATGACCAGTTCTAACTGTTGCCTCCTGTCCCACATATAGGTTTCTCAGGAGACAGATAAAGTGGTCAGGCACTCCCATTTCTTTAAGAACTTGCCATAGTTTGCTGTGGTCCACACAGTCAAAGGCTTTCGCATAGTCAATGAAGCAGAAGTAGATATTTTTCTGGAACTCTCTGGCTTTCTCCATAATCCAGCGCAAGTTAGCAATTTGGTCTCGAGTTCCTCTGCCTCTTCGGAATCCAGCTTGTACTTCTGGGAGTTCTCGGTCCACATACTGCTGAAGCCTACCTTGTAGGATTTTGAGCATAACCTTGCTAGCGTGCGAAATGAGTGCAATTGTACGGTAGTTGGAGCATTCTTTGGCACTGCCTTTCTTTGGGATTGGGATGTAGACTGATCTTTTCCAATCCTCTGGCCACTGTTGAGTTTTCCAAACTTGCTGGCATATTGAATGTAGCACCTTAACAGCATCATCTTTCAAGATTTTAAATAGTTCAACTGGAATGCCATCACCTCCACTGGCCTTGTTGTTAGCCAGGCTTTCTAAGGCCCACTTGACTTCGCTCTCCAGGATGTCTGGCTCAAGGTCAGCAACTACATTGTATGGGTTGTCCGGGATATCCAAATCTTTCTGATATAATTCCTCTGTGTATTCTTGCCACCTCTTCTTGACGTCTTCTGCTTCTGTTAGGTCCCTTCCATTTTTGTCTTTTATCATGTTCATCTTTGCGCAAAATGTTCCTCTAATATGTCCAATTTTCCTGAACAGATCTCTGGTCTTTCCTTTTCTGTTATCTTCCTCTATTTCTTTGCATTGTTCATTTAAGAAGGCCCTCTTGTCTCTCCTTGCTATTCTTTGGAAGTCTGCATTCAAGTTTCTGTAACTTTCCCTATCTCCCTTGCATTTTGCTTCCCTTCTCCTCTCTGCTATTTCTAAGGCCTCGTTGGACAGCCACTTTGCTTTCTTGCATTTCCTTTTCTTTGGGATGGTTTTCGTTGCTGCCTCCTGGACAATGTTACGAGCCTCTATCCAGAGTTCTTCAGGCACTCTGTCCACCAAATCTAGTTCCTTAAATCTGTTCTTTACTTCCACTGTGTATTCATAAGGGATTTGGTTTAGATTATACTTGAGTGGCCCAGTGGTTTTTCCTAATCTCTTCAGTCTAAGCTTGAATTTTGCTATGAGAAGCTGATGATCAGAACCGCAGTCAGCTCCAGGTCTTGTTTTTGCTGACTGTATAGAGCTTCTCCATCTTTGGCTGCAGAGAATATAATCAATCTGATTTCGATATTGCCCATCTGGTGATTTCCATGTATAGAGTCGCCTCTTGTGTTGTTGGAAAAGAGTGTTCGTGATGACCAGCTTATTCTCTTGACAAAACTCTATTAGCCTTTGTCCTGCTTCGTTCTGAACTCCAAGGCCAAACTTCCCTGTTGTTCCTTTTATCTCTTGGCTCCCTACTTTAGCATTCCAGTCCCCTAGAATGAGAAGAACATCTTTCTTTGGTGTCAGTTCTATAAGGTGTTGTAAATCTTCATAAAATTGTTCAATTTCAGTCTCCTCAGCCATGCTGGTTGGTGCATAAACTTGGATTATTGTGATGTTGAAAGGTCTGCCTTGGATTCGTATTGACATCATTCTATCATTTTGAGACTGTATCCCACTACAGCTTTTCCCACTCTTTTGTTGACTATGAGGGCCACTCCATTCCTTCTATGGGATTCTTGTCCACAATAGTAGATATGATAATTGTCTGAGCTGAATTCGCCCATTCCTGTCCATTTTAGTTCACTGATGCCCAGGATGTCGATGTTTATTCTTGCCATCTCCTGTTTGACCACCTCCAGCTTCCCAACGTTCATAGATCTTACATTCCAGGTTCCTATGCAGTATTTTTCTTTGCAGCATTGGATTTTCCTTTCACTTCCAGGCACGTCCACAGCTGAGCGTCCTTTCGGCTTTGGCCCAACCACTTCATTAGCTCTGGAGCTACTTGTACTTGTCCTCCACTCTTCCTCAGTAGCATGTTGGACGCCTTCCGACCTGAGGGGCCCATCTTCCAGTGTCATATCTTTTAGCCTTTTGTTTCTGATCATGGGGCGTTCTTGGCAAAGATACTGGAGTGGCTTGCCATTTCCTATTCCAGGTGGATTGCGTTTAGTCGGAACTCTCCACTATGTCCTGTCCGTCTTGGGTGTCCCTGCACGGCATAGCCCATAGCTTCTCTGAGTTACTCAAGCCCCTTCGCCACGACAAGGCAGCAATCCATGAAGGAGAAGATAACCTCCTGATTCTTATTTCATAAAGGGCTAGTCTTTGGAGAGGGTTGAAGTTCAGTAGAATAGAGAAAGGGGGACTTCTGTAGCTTATTCTGACCTTAGAGAACTGGCCTTCTGCTGTACATTTTATTGGGAATTTAAGCAAGTTCCCAGAACTTTCAGCATAGTTAAGGTATTTTGTGTTTGGAAAGAATTCTTTAAATAATATGTTAATTATTCAGATATTTATCACATTAGATAATGCAAAAGACAGCAATTTGTATTTTGGTATTTTAGAATCAAAAGGCTTAGATTAATGCAGGAATATCTTACGGTGTTAAGACCAAATGCTAGAGCAGCTAGACTATCAGCGTTCATAAAATACCATTCTTTTAAAAAAATACTGTTGGAATGGCACTTGAAGAAGTTACATTTTTGGATTAAAGCTCACAGAAACTCCAAGCCAACATGACCAACTCACCATGCTGGCATAACAATTTTTTATAATATATGAAAGAAAAGAATGTTTCTGAGTTCTGTATAGACCAACATTGGTTGTATTCTGACTTGGTCCTAGCTGGTGTGTTCCTCAAGCCCTATTTGGGCTTTATCGTCAGGGTCTGATTACCTTTCTTTGAGGAAAACACACAATCTTGCCCCCCACCCTTTTCCACTGTTGCTTTCTACATGTGAAAAGCTACAAAGTAGAGGCTCCTACACATGTGTAGTCTCTACACATGAGCAGAACCCTGGAAAGTGCTGACATGAAATGCAGAATCTCTCCTCTGCAAGTATCATTTCCCATGTAACAGCAATGGAAAGAGGGGTTAGATGGTTCCCCCTGAGGTGCAGTTAAGCCCATTGTTGAATGTAATGTTTTCATCTACCCTTTTTACAAAGATCCATGTGAAAACTATATTTCTCCCAGTTCTGGCTCAGAAGGAAAAATACATCTAATTAATTCATATATTTTCTGTGGCTAGATAATAGAAAGTAATATGTTACCAGTGTTTTCTTATTTGTGCTGGTAACTAAGAAACTGAGAGCTGAATTTTTTGCACAACTCCAAATGCTCCTTTCGTTATGGGTGAAAGCAGAACAATAAAATTCTTTCCCACTTGTAGCAGTGAAGAACTATGTTAAAGCAACACTTTATTTTTGCCAGGTAAGCAGCTGTCCCCTCAAAATAATAATAAATTTCATTTTCTGCATTAAAATGAGAGGATTTTTCTTTTCTACCCTTCCATTTAGTCTTAGTGCAAGATTTTTGCCAAGATTTTTTGGGAACTCAAGATTTCTGCAAGCATTCTTCAAGGCTTCCCGTTTTAATTAGAGTCATAATTTTCCACTTTTGGCCCTTGTGCTTTCCTGAACCCTAAATCAGCCAACAATGTGAGGCAAGAACAGCAGATTAATAGTAACCAAGCAGCAAATCCGGAACAATATATATTCAGTACAGCGTGTGATGCAGGCAGTTTCTTGCGCTATCTCAGCACTTTCCCCCCTATTTTCAGAACAAATATTTAAACTTTCTAATGAAATCCCTAGTGAGGATAAGAACAAGTACAGTTCATAAGCACCAATTCCTTTCTGCCCTTATACATTATTCATATGATTGTAGTCTTTATAAAAGGCCAAGAAATGAAAAGAAGCCTCAAGACTGTTTTCAGGATTTAAAATCCATTTGTCATAATAGAACGCTGTTACCAAAATGACATTTTTGCCTCATAGGAATGTGGCTCTGGGATATCCTTCAAAATCCAAAATGCTCCCCCAACGCTTCTCGCTTTCCACCCGTTTTCAGAGCCTTTGATAGCCATCCTGAGACATTCTTCTTGAGCCGCCACAAATCACTATAAAGGCCATTTCCAGCTCTCACAAACTTGGCTCTGGAGGAAAACAGGCATTTGGTTACTCGCTCACAGCAGAGACTCCTGGGGCTTGTGGGCTGGCTACTCTGAGTGCAGAAATGAACAATTTCCATCACATCATGCTCTAAAAAAAAAAAAAAAAGACTCAAGGATTTCTTTTTAACCCCGTTCTTCAGCCAAGTGCACAGGGAAGTCCTCTTTCAGCTTCTTACACAATTGACCCTAGAGCACAAGGGCCAAACCTACAAATACCAAAAGGCTGAGGTATTAATATTAATGCTTCTGTGATGGAGACTGTAACAAGCACTCTCATACTTTGATACTTCTAAAATAGCACATTCGGTTCCCACAACCAGACAAATTACTGGCAGGGAAAGGGGGAACTTTATTTCCACCTTTTTTTACCACAGCTGCTTCTATCTATCTATCTATCTATCTATCTATCTATCTATCTATCTATCTATCTATCTATCTATCTATCTATCTATCTATCTATCTATCTATCTATCTATCTATCTATCTATCTATCTATCTATCTATCTATCTACCTACCTACCTACCTACCTACCCACCCACCCACCCTCACAATCTTCTGTCTCTTTTTCTCACAGGGCTATTTGCTCAGGGTGATAAGGAGAACATCTAGGAATTATTTTTGGTTTTTATTTGGTTTTGTGCATAGTGGTGGAGAATAACCCATGCATTGAGGATAAAAGTCCCAAGACTATCTAAATAGCAGGGAATGGCTTCCCCTTCTAATTTTAGCTGTAATTATCACAGTGACTTTGGTAGAAACGGATTGGTTTTTACAGAAACGGATATTATTTTAAATTATCCCTGTTGTGGTGCAAAGAATGCAAAGGCAGTTGGGTCTTGAATAGGCACTTAAGAGTTATTGGCTTTACAAAATATCTGCCCCTTATTTGTGGATTATGGACTGATACATCAGCAGGAAAAACATTCACAGAAGTATATTAATTCAATTCTTCAAAAAAAAAATCTCTGGTTTATTCGTATATGAATATGGAAACAAAAACTCCAGATTATTATCTAATGCCATAAAAAGGAAAGCGAGACCTGTTAGTGTCACAAGTCTCAGGTTTGAAGGGGGAGCAGTATTATCACTCTCACTCTCTCAGACTGGTCACTGAAAGTTCCACATGGCACCTCATGGTAATGGACTATCTGAGGATTTGAAAAAACGAGTTGTTGCTCTACAGAAAGATGGCCTAGATTATAAGAAGATTGCTAAAACCCTGAAATTGAGCTGCAGCATGCTAGCCAAGACCATACAGTGGTTTAACAGGACAGGTTCCACTCAGAACAGGCCTTGCCATGGTCGACCAAAGAAGCTGAGTGCCCGTGCTCAGCGTCGTATCCAGAGGTTGGCTTTGGGAGATAGACATATGAGTGCTGTCAGCATTGCTGCAGAGCCTAAAGGGGTGGGGTGGGGGCAGCCTGTCGGTGGTCAGACTGTACATCACACACTGCATCAAATTGATCTCCAGGGCTGTCATCCCAGAAGGAAGCCTCTTCTAAAGATGATATACAAGAAAGCCCGCATATTGTTTGCTGCAGACAAGCAGACATGGATTTCTGGAACCATGTCCGGTGGTGCGATGAGACCAAGATAAACTTATTTGGTTCAGATGGTGTCAGGGGTGTGTGGCGGGGCGGGAACCAGTAGAGGAGTACAAATACAAATATATTGTGCCTACAGTCAAGCATGGTGGTGGGAGTGTCTTGGTCTGGGGCTGCATGAGTGCTGCCGGCACTGGAGAGTTACAGTTCATTGAGGGAACCATGAATATCAACATGTACTGTGACATACTGAAGCACAGCATGATCCCCTCCCTTCAGAGACTGGGCTACAGGGCAGTATTCCAACATGATAACTACCTCACACAAACCTCCAAAACGACCACTGCCTTGCTAAAGAAGCTGAGGGTAAAGGAGATGGACTGGTCAAGCATGTCTAAAACCCTTTAGAACATCTGTGGGGCATGCTGAAATGGAAGGTGGAGGTGCTCAAGGTCTCTAACATCCACCAGCTCTGTGATGTCATCATGGAGGAGTGGAAGAGGACTCCATTGGCAACCTGTGAAGCTCTGGTGAACTCTATGCCCCAAAGGGTTAAGACAGTGCTGGAAAATAATGGTGGCCACACAAAATATTGACACTTTGTGCCTAATTTGGACGTTGTCACTTAGGGGTGTACTCACTTTTGTTGTCAGCGGTTTAGACATTAATGACTGTGTGCTGCATTATTTTGAGGGGTCAGCACATTTAAACTGTTATAGAAATGGTATACAAACTGTATACTCACTGCTTTACATTGTGGCCAAGTGTCATTTCTTCAGTGTTGTCACATGAATAGATATAATAAAATATTTATGAAATGTGAGGGGTTGTACTCACCTCTGTGATATACTGTTATGGAAGTATAGAATCCCTTGTTGGCCTCTGGTGCAGGAGATCAATTGGAAAATGGGCTGAATTGCTGGTTAGTTTGAATAACTGTAGCATTAGAAGTAGAACATATATAAATGTTTAAATATTATTAGTATACTATAGGTAAGAAAAATATTAAAAATGTAGTGTATTTATAGGTAATTATTACTTTTCTCTTTTTTGTTATGTGACTAGAGGATTGTAACTTAGTAAGAATAATTTTAATTTTTTTAAAAAAAAAATCCCTTTGGTTTATGAGTGTGGGATATTATGCTTCTGTATCCATGATTCAAAACACCAGGGAATTATTTGATATTGCTGCATAATCTCAGGCCTGTACTGCCAGCAGGGAAATCAATGCCAACTTAAGAAATTTTAAAAATACAATGAACAATTAACAATATTAAAAACCAATTAAACTGGTATCATATTAAAAACAGCCTAAACAATTTTTAAAAAACCATTAAAAATAAAAAAAGACATTCCCTTTAAAACAACAACAACCCCTCATTCAGGAAACAGAAAAAGATCTGCCTGAACAGAGAGGTCTTTACAGAAGGACAGCAAAGGGGAGGGAGCAGTCTGATTTCAATGAGAAAGAGCTCCACATCTTAGTAGCAGCCACACCAGAAGGCCACGGTCCCAAACCACAGAAGGCTCTTGAAGGACGCATCAAAACCTTGAACCTGACCCAGGACACAACCGGCAACTGGTGGAGGCAAGCTAGAGTGATGGGATCAAACTTGCTCACACCAGTCTGTCTGCTGCACTCTGGGCCTGCTGGAGTCTCCATGTCAGCCTCAAGGGGAGCCCCATATAGAGAGCACTGCAGTAGTTGATCCGGCCAGGCCTGAACCAATGTCCTGAAGGCACCGTCATTTAGGTAGGGCAATAAAGAAGTTGGGCAATAAACCTCAGCTGGTTAAAGGCTGAGTCAAGGATGTGTTAGATTAGGGACTTTTAGCTTTTAATTTTATACTAGGGTTTTGTTTAAAGTTTTACTGTTTTACTGGTATTATTATTGTATCACTTATGGACCTTTTCATTCTAGTGAATTCTTGGGAATGTGTTGGGGGGGGCACCAAGAAGTGGTTATTTGTTGTGGGTTCCCCCACTTCTCTCCTCTATTGATAGGGTCTAACTTGCATTCTGTGGGAGGTTGGAGGGCTGGGGTTATGGTGGTAGATTACAATACCATTTCAGTGGTAATGGGTAGCGGGGAGGTATGGTGCTGGGTGGAAGGCTGATCATGACAGGAGAGCCTGTTCTCAGTGTATCTTATCAATTTCAAGCTCTAGCTTTTCGTAGCAGCCACACCAGAAGGCCACTGTGAGTGAGGTGTCCAGCTTAACCTGAAATCTTCTGATCTGACCCTCCTCCTGCTCAATGCCAGGTCAATCCAGAATAGGTCCAAATGGATATTTGATCACATTGTGGATGAAAAGGGTGACCTCACATGTATAACAGAGACCTGGATGGGTATTGAAGGAGAAGTGATCCTCTCTCTGATCTGCTCGCAGGCAATTCCATCCTGCACCAGGGCAGACCAGAATGGCAGGGAGGAAAGTCATCACTGTTTATAAAAATTCCATCAGGGTAAGCAGAGTTGCTGCCTTGGCCTGCACCAGGCTAGAGTGCTTCCACTTATCCATGGAGTAATGGGTATAGCACTGTGTATCGCATCACCAAGTAGGCAACTTGTTGATTTTTTGTAACTCTCCAGAGCACTGAAGGATCAAACAGGCTCAGAAATGTTGGCAGGAGGTCACACAGAAAGCTTTTTCCAACCAGCAGCATACTGTACCCTCCTGGAAAAGTATCTATAACAAGAAAGGCAAGGCTAATTTGGCTGAGCGGCTATTAGATCCTCTCTGTGGTGGGCAGTATAATGATACCTCCCCTGATAATTCAGAGTTTGCTTTCTATGGCCTAACAGAAATGGGAATATGACATAGCACACATGGTGCACAAAGAGATTCAAGCCAGGGCTTAAGGAAGGCTAACCATGTGAAGTTTTTCTCCCTGGCTTTCTCTGCCCTCTTTTGCCACAACTTGTGCAGCAAAAAAATCTCAAAGTCACAAGGTTGGTATTCTGCTCCTTGCCTTGGCTGAGAAGTGGTTAACTGATGGGAAAAAAAAAACAGGTTCTGAGATTTTCCTTTGCATGGTACATCTCTGTGAATGATAGTGAACACAAGAGGGGATCGCGTAGACTATCTTGACTCCTGACATTGGTATCACCATTTCAGCCAGCCCTTGAAATGTAAAGGCCAGCTGCATTTGTAAGCATCATCCCATAATGTCTTCTCCTTGTCCAAGTCAATTTCAGTCCTGCTGAACGTGACATCATTGATAACCATCTATTAGTCTCAAATTCTGGCCCTATAAACTCAGAAAGTGTTCCAGCAACTCTTGCCATTAATATTATCATGCTAAATCATGTTGAAGTTTATGGGGTTTTTTTTACCATACAGTCAGTTGTACAACATGATACACAATCAGTTGTACAACATGATACATGAGCTCAGCCAAAGAAGATCTGGAATCTGAGGGGTTAATTATGGCTGAGGAGAATGCTGGGCAATCAGTATCGTAGGCAGATGAATCACCACCAGATTCTCCTTCCCCAGTAGCCAGAGTGAGGGAGAAGCTTCAGCAAGGACTCATGATACGAAGAACCGAAGCCCGCATGAATGCTTTCCATAGGAACATCAGGTTGACCAGCCCTGAGCTTTAGCAGGATGAGGTGTTTAGATGACTGCTGTTGCTATAAAATCTGCACTCAGAGGCTTGCAAGCTTGTGGAAGCAACAAGTCAACACCCTGGCTCGCATCCACGCTCCTGCTCATCTTGGACCTTGTTTTCTGGACCTTTGGCTTTGGAATCTGACTTCTGACTATGATTTGTGTTTTGGCTCTGGCATTTTGGTATCTGCGTTGCATCTTCTGGACTTCTGATACTGGACTGGTTTATTGGACTTTTGCCTGTTAAAACCCCCAGAAATGTGACAATATGTTAAAACAGTCAGTTTAATACCATGTTAAAAGCCTCAGTTTAATAATAAAGATGTAATGTAAATACAGAAAACTGTGATGTCCATAAACTACTCATTCATCTTTTGCCCTTTTCCTCAAGGTCTTTACCAATGTAGTGCTTCCTTCCACAGTATATTTCCTGTGAAGGTGTGCATATGAGAAAATACTGTGTCACTATCTGTGTTAATAGAACTGCGCGTAGGTGCTATGTACTGGGGTATATTCAAAATTCTCATTGGCAGTTATCAACAGATAGCAATAGAGTGTTTGTCTCAGGTGCAGTGAAAATGAATTCACAGTGGACTGAAGTCTGAAATGCAATTAAAACTAGCAATCTTCTGAACTGATTCCTATTCTGCTATTTCCCTCTACTGTCTACCTCATCTGACAATGAAGTGGCCACACACTATCAGCCATTCCCATGATCATTCCATGCCGTCTCCACTCCCTCCCACTTACCTTAATTTCCCAGGACACCAGGAATATCCATTTCTCCATTGCCAAAAATGACATTTGAATAAGATAATCATGTGGATTGCCCCAAAAGGTCTTGATTACACTACCCTCATCATACATATCTTCGAGGGGAGGGGGGAGGAGCTCATTTCTGCCACATACTGAAAACACCAACAGCAACAACATATCTTCTAGATAATCATCATCTTCTCATCCCACAAGGGCAACCCTTTATGGGGAAACAGCCTTCAGTAAAATGCAGTTTATTTCCTACACGGCTGATAGGAAGCCTTCTGAGATTCAGACAGAAAAACCTTGTTATGAACCAAGTGGAATCAATTACATTATGTTTGAGTAAATAAATTAGCTTCTCAGTAGAGATGAGGGATTTTGGGCAACCAGCATCATCCATGGCAAAGTAAGTTGTCTCCCAAGGGGCACATTGCTTAAGACACGCTCAGATTTAAATGCTATTCACAACCCAAAGGACAACCAACCCAGAATTTAATATTATGAGTCCTTAAAAGGAGGTGGCACATGAAAAAAAGAGAGGAGCATTTAAAGGCAGATTCAAATGTTCAGTCATTGTAATAGTACAGCTCAGTACCTCTGGGGAACCACATCTCATCTTTGGATTACAGTCATGTAGAACAAATACATGGCAACGTTTCAAGAGAGTGTCAGTCATAGGCAACACATACTCTGAGGAATGTGCAGATATTTTGTTGGGTGAAGCACTCTGCGGTGCTTCAACACAACCTGCCTCTGGTATCAGTCCTCCCTCTGAGGTGTTTTTTTGTTCTTGGTTTTCTTTCTCCTTGCGTATGACATCACCTTTCAACATGAACGCACGGGAAAGGCTTTCACTGGCTGCAAAGGCCCCCACAGGGAGAGGAGCTCCAAAGGGGTCTACCAGACCAGACACAAAAGCCTGAGTTCAGGTGCCTTTGCCACTCAGCTTTACTGAATAAGATAATGAAGCAACAGCAAACTGTTCCAATTAGATGAACCCTTAAATAATCCACCCTATTAGTCCACTCTTGGGCAGTTCTTCAGTTCAAGAAAGGGGAGCAGTTACTTCACTCACACCTTGCAAGCCTTCAGAGAGTCAGAATTGCCCCTACCTCTGTCCTCTGCTTTGGATAAACTAGATCTCACCTTCCAACTTCTGGAGGTAAATAATTTGTCATTGGATGAGGCTTGGTTGGTACCTATTTATATGCACTGCTGCATAGCCCAAGGGCTAATCTCTTACGGCACACCTTAAAATTCAGCCCATATTATGTATCTTGGTGTGTACACCCATAACCTGCTCATACAGAATTTTTGGACTTATGAAGAAGCAACTGTATAAACCCATTTACTTCGAAAAAGTTTTCTCATGGCCAGGAAGGAGGCATGTTATTGGACTGTGAAATCTATTTCACAACATGGGAAAGATAACAGCTTTCTGTACACAATTTGTTCAGTCACAAGGGTTCTTAAAAATCATTTCCCTGTGCCATCAACATAACTCTGGTCCTATCATATTTGGTTGGAGTCAGGAGAAAAACATAACCCATGCTCCCTTGCTACACTCATACCACTATCTTCTGGATGGTGAGTACTGTGAGAAAGATTTCCTTCTAAGTGGTCGAGGCTGATCTCTACTGTTTCTTTAGCAAGCCGCGCAAACACTCCCTTTAGACAGAATAAGTTCATAACTTCAGGTGGCAGAGACTCCCAGGGGTGGCAGACCATGTTTCCCACCTGTCAGGAGTGCCCCTATCCTTGCTTCCAGTCACAGCCAGGTCTGTCTTCTAGAGCAGGGGCAGCAGGGTTTCCAAAATAGGCCTCTCTCTTCTACCTCTCCTTTTCACTCCAGAAGTAGAAAAGAGAGGCCAGGATATGATTGAACAGAAGACAAGAATACCAAAATGTCTAGCTCTTTCCATGATAGCAGTGGTGTTGGGATATCTTGTGCCACCTCTGGAGTCGAGCCCAGATCAAAGTATAGCTGGGCTGGCTATTATGAAGTGAAACTTCATAATTTGTTACAACCCATTGTCATGGTTTAGGTTATTAGGGCTAAAATGTAATTTCTGAATGGGATTTGTAGTCATGGAATTGTGTACAGTAGAAGGAATCCATATTGGTCTGTGTTAGCATAACTAGATGCTTTGAGAAGCTGTTTCTCCTAGAGCGAGCTGGAATTTTCCATGCAGCTGACTTGGCCAGAGATCATAAGGAGCCGAGACACAATATCAGGACAATGGTCAACAACACCTGCACATCCTGTGGGAAATGGAGGTGGAGTGTGAAGAGACAGCCCTTCACCCTGATTGGTCAACATCACAGAGCAGTGGAGAAGAAAGGTGGTCCCAGCATGGAAGAAAAATGGAGAATGGAGACAGAGAAAGTACTTGATTTTAGAATTGATTTTTGATTTGATTTTTAGAATGGATTTTTGAGTTCCAATTGCTAGTTTTTACTGTTATGCTCTGTGGTTCAGAGTAAGGATAGAGAAAGGGGGGCTACGCCTGGCCTACCTTTTAAGGTATTTCCAGAGTTTTTAATTTTATTTTTGTAGCTGGAATTTGCTAAAGTTCTAAATGCTTTGATTTATGGAAATGTAGTTGAATGCTATGCTTCTGCAACAAACTGAATATCTCTACATTCTTTATTTTTCTAATAAAACAATAATTCTTAAAATCCAGTGTTTGGTCTCTTGAACAGCAAACTTGCAAGATTATTTATTAGGCCACAGATATGCTATTTGAGTCCATTATTAGCCAGAGTTTTGTTCGTCTTGGCAGACTCCAAAACTCATGATTTCTATCTTTGTTTTTCCTCAGTTAATTGCTAATTAGAACGGACTTGGGAAAATGGTAAGTGGTACTGCCTGGCTGGGTATCTGGACTCAGCTCAGCTGATTTAGGAGTACGCTTACACCTGGAACCTCTCTGTTCAAGCCTCAGATGCTCTTTTAGAAGAGCATCTCACACCCATGTTTCAAACATGTCACAATCCTATTTCCCTTCAATTGTCTTCAAGCTATGCTGACCTTCAGGACCATATGGTCCTCTAAACTTGCCACACTTCCATGCCAACCAACGCCTCCTTCAAGTAAGGTGAGCAGTATTTTGTGGTTACTTTGCTCTGTTCTTGTTATCTACAAACTTTCTTAGTCCAGGTCCATAAAGTATGAAGGCACATCTGTCACCACAGGGCAGATGCCAACTCCACAGCAGGTTCTTCTAAGATTTATGTGTTCATAAAAATAATACAGGAAGTTTGTAAAGGACAGATCCCACCTGATTGTTCTGCAGACAATGCATTTGAAAAGGTGCTTGGGAACTGTTCAAGAAAACTGATGTCTAGTTCCATCATCCTCACCACAGGACAAAGCATGTGGTCTTTTCCAAGGTGACCACTTCTAGGCTGGCTCTTTATATTCAAACCCCTTGTCAGTAATGTGAATTCTGTCAAATAATTATTTCATAGATTCACAGCATCATAGAATAACTGAGTTGGAAGGGGCCTATAGGGTTATCAAATCCAACCCCCTGCTCAGTGCAAGAATCCAAATCAAAGTGGATCTGACAGATGATTGTCTTTCATCTTAAGCATTGCTGGAAACCATCTTTTTACACTCTTTAAGAGATTGAAGTTACAGAATAACTAATGTATTGAAATATACTTTTTTTAAAATTTAGGTCTTTACTGAGACCTAGGACTCTAGTCGCCTAGAGTGGTCGAAATGACTAGATAGGCAGGGTATAAATACAATAAATACAATAAGTAAGTAAGTAAGTAAGTAAGTAAGTAAGTAAGTAAGTAAGTAAGTAAGTAAGTAAGTAAGTAAGTAAGTAAGTAAGTAAGTATTGTTTCAAATTGTGGCCTAACTCTAAAGAAAATGCTAAAGAGATGGATTGCATAGAGTGCAGATCCTTTTAAAAATAAATTTATTCTACATAATTACTAAAAAATCCTAATAATGCCCATATTTCTTCTACAGATGTGATGTAAGCAAGCACTGTTTAGTTGAAACAAGAAATGTGGCTGAAAAGGTATGGGGAAAAATCTGTGACAACTTCTAAGGCAGAGCATTAGCCCATGAAATTAAGTGAGGAAACTGCATTTAGAGCTTGTTCCACTTGAAACATTTTGCATATGAACTTCTTTCCTGCTTTTTTCAGTGTTACAAATTTGAGTGCCCTAAGGTGACAAAGATATTGGCAAACAGGCTGTGATTAGTCTATCAGTTTCTTGCGTCGATTTGCATTAACCCTAATCAACTTTCTGTGCCCAAGAGTAGCACTGAATTCTGATGTGTTGTGAAGAGACAGAGATAGTAGCAATACTACTGTATCACAGGGCTTGGGCATTTGAGAATCAGCTCCCTGGTTGTGCAGTCAAACCTTGTTGATTTAGTGAGGGCAGCACAGACCAGAAGGGGGAAGTGTTCCTTTCTCACACTATGCTGTAGAATGGCTGAAAAGCACATTGAGAATCTCTAACTAAAATTCTCACTGGCAGAAGATCTGCATTGCTGTTACAGCATAAATATCCAGATCCAATGGCATCAGATGAAACAGCCATTCTATTTTGCTTATGTCTGACAAATGCTGGACAAGGTACCAGATCCAACAATTTCCAGATTATGGAGAAATAAAACCCATTAAATAAGCATCACAATGTTTGCATGTTGATATTTATGTGATATTTATGTTTTCTTCCCTCTCTTTTATGAAGGTGGTATTCCAGTGTAAGATTGCAGCACTGTATTCCTCAGGCAGTGGGAGAAAGTGTAGTAAAAGGTACAAAACAAACAAACCCTCTTGCACACACTGAGTAGTCCATGCAACAGACCATAAATTAATATGCACAAAATGAAGCAACATGCATGTTACAGGACCAAGAAGGAAACAGAATTTCCTGTTACAATGTAAGTGTTCCGCAAACAAGCAAATGGCATATTCTCAAGGAATATACAGGAAACTATTTTATGACCTGTTGGATCACATTTGTCCTTGACTTCCTGACATTTGGACCCCATTCACATGCTCCCCCTGGTACCATAAGAACCCGCTGCAGAAAAACGTCTATGGAATATGTGTGAAAACTGGAGCCAAGCAGAGAAACAACTCCACCTTGAGCTATCTATTCAAAATATCTAGTTAATATTTTTAAAACAACAACAAAAATGGAAATGTCAGGTAGAATAGCTAGGAAAATGCAATTTGTCCCATAGTAACTCTCCTTCTTACTAACTCAAAGTGGCTGAAGGTCGGAGCTGGGATGAGGAAGAATGAAGGGACACAGCATGTGGGAATATGAAGCAATTAAAATACAATTAAAATACAATACAATAATTATATTTTAATTGTTTTATCTCTTTATTGTATTTTAATTGTTGTAAACTGCCCAGAGACCTTTGGGTAGACTGGGCAGTATACAAGTTAAATAAATAAGTAAATAAGTAAATAAGTAAATAAGTAAGTAAGTAAGTAAGTAAGTAAGTAAGTAAGTAAGTAAGTAAGTAAGTAAGTAAGTAAATAAATAAATAAATAAACAAATAAATAAATAAATAAATAAATATTAAAAAATATTAAAAAATAAGAACCCCTCTCCCATTAAAAAATGAGCACATTTTTTAATGTGAACACAGCAAATTCTACCATCACATCTGGTTTGACAACAATACCTTCTTTTTATTCACAGTCTCTGCAAGGGTATAAAGTCAATTCTGAAGTGGCAGTACATTTTTGTGAAGCGACTAACAGTGTTCATGCCTTAAATAATGAGTGTACAAATTCCCCAGAAAGGACACTGTAGAAGTAATAAATATTGCTGTCCTCCACCCCCAGTATATGATGCTTCCAGCTCTCCACAGAGACTATTTATGAATTATGTTTCATAATGTTTTAGCCAATATGGATATTTCAGCTACAGCTGGATATATTTCATCTCTCTGTTCTGGATTTAGCATTTTCATCCCATTGTACAAAATGCTACATGCTGCTACATCTCTTAATTAGTTCTTCTGCTTCAACATATTTCACTGTAGGAGAAAGACAGTCACTTTTACAGCATTCACAAAAATTGAAGTGCACATTTATTTCCTCCTAATCTGCCTCCTATGGGTTTAGCTTATTTGTTTGCAAAATCACCTTGCCTTCCCTTGCTGCAAAAATAACAAAGGTAGTAAGCAGCTCTCCAAATAATGTGAAGTGGAAGAAGATACCAGTACCTTAGGATAGAACAAATCATCTCTGTAGTTGGCAAGACAAATTCAATTTCCCAGAGAGGAGGAATCTGCAGTTTCATCCTAGTCCTGGAGGTGGGATGTGATAGCATGTGGAAGCCACATTTTCTTACTGAAAAGATCCTCTTGTGCCCTTTGTGGCTGTTGGGTGCCATCAAGCCACTCCTGATTTATGCAGACCCCCTTGAATCAGTGATCTCAAAAAGATATGATCATTAACAACCCTGCTCAAGTCTTGCAAATTCAGGGTGTGATCAGACAGCAGTGAAGGATTATGGCTGATCACAGTGGAACTCTGTGGGACCACTTTCCCTGAACAGGAATTGTTCCAGCATAGCTCCAAAACAGAGAGAGACAGGAGGGGGGGACAGGGAGAGGAAGAGAGGGAGGAAGGTAAGGGAGAGGGAGAGGGAGAGGGAGAGGAAGAGGAAGAGAGAGTAGTCCTTCCACTAGAACAAATAGGTCTGGCTTGGGCACATAGCAGGCACAGGCTGTTTCACTTCTCGTGTATGTTGTCTGATCCCCTGAAAACAGCTTGCACCAGAGTGTACCACAAGCGGCCCAAAACACAAACTATATCTCTGTCTCACAACGTCCTCACACACATTCTGCTTCCTGAGACAAACAAAACAATCCCGATATGTCATTTTTCCATTCCAAGCATAGAAACTGATGAGGCTCACTAATGAACCTGATTCTGAAGGAGAAACCACCGTCTCAAAGTGTAAGAAAATAAATCTCCCTTGATTTCAATTTAAAATTGCCTAATGCACTTCAGCTTGAATATTACGGCCTTTTTCAGGGATTACTCAAAGGGAAAACAAAAGAGGGAAATGCTGAAATGTGTTGGGCAATTTCTCCTTCTGAATCAGGTTCATTGGATGTACCAGTTCTTTTTGTTCCTTGCCTTGTTGTGCTGTCTCTAGGACCTGAGATGACAGCTCCAATTATTCCAAAGAATTTTTGGACAGCCAGGGGAGCACCAGCATGGAATGAGAAGAAATGTGCAGAATGCATAAGCGATTGATAAGGAGTGAATTACATGCTCCAACTTTACTGGAATATTGCTGGGTCCAAAGAATGGAGAAATGGTTCCTAACCTTGGATCCTCAGATATTCTTGGGTTAAAATTCCCAGAAACCTTCACCACTAGCTGTGCTGGAGAGGATTTTTGGGAAGTGTAGTCCAAGGACATTGGAGGACCCAAGGGTTACGAATCACTGCCCTAGAGGTTTGAAAATACTGAAAGAGCCAGGCATGTATAGAGAAAGATGAATTTGTAGACAAATGGAATACCATTCTCAACCAATGTTCCCAAGAACTTATGATAGTGATTATGGATATGTCATCCAGGGTCAACATATAATGGAATAAGGCTTTAAATGAACAGACAAAGAAGCACAAACAACACCTAAGGAAAGAGAAAGAACAGAACTTGGCTACTCCTCAAGAATTTTTGTGAGGAGTTGAACTCGTTTAAATATATATTAAAAAATTCTTTTCAGACAAAGTGAACTATGCCTCCAAGTATAAAAAAAATCCAAGAAGGCGCCTTTTCAGTTGGAAGAAAACTCCACAGCTTCATACTCAGTCTGAGAACCTGCAGCATATGGAATCGGTGATATTGACAACACACAGGGACCTTCTTTCTTGGAGCCAGAAGACACAACAAACGCAAGAGATACAGCCATACTCCAAAAACTCAGGAAGAGAGCTACACGGGCAGAATCTCCACCAGTCCAGTTTACCAGGAGTCAATGGTAGTACATCTTTCCCATTAAGGTCTGGATGGAGTTGAAACACAGGTCTTGGAAAAGTTTTATCTTTTGTACCAAAACCCCAGCATTATCCCAGAAAAGTAAGACTTGATTTATTTCAGTTTTAAAGAAACATTAAACTATGCAGGATTTGGAAACATTAGCGAGATCAGCTCCATCACCTAAGCAAAACATGAATAGGACAGAATGGTGCTCTTTAAGAATGCTGGCTTCTGATCCTTTTGTTGTTATAAAGCAGGCTGACAAGGTAGGGGAGGGCTATAGTTATCCAAAATACCTTAGGTTATAAGCAAGAAATTTCAAGACAATCAGTTTATGGGCTTTGTTGATACAGTGGGGCCTCGACTTACAAATGTCCCTACTTAGAAAATTTTGAGGTACGAAAAGCTCTGGCCGCAAAATTCTGGTTCAACTTGCGGCCAGAGTTTCGACCTACAAAAGGCAGGGGGAAAGGGTGGGAAATTCAAAGCAGGAGGACAGCAGGCAGAGGGCAGCGGGTGCAGTTTTGGAAGCCTGGGAAGCTGAAAGCTGCCTCAACCTCCATGCCCGCTGCTGGCTTCCTGGGTGTCCAAACCGCCTCTGCTGCCCTCTGTCTCCCATCCCTGTTACCCTCTGCCTCCTGTCCCCACGAGGACAGGAGGCAGAGGGCAGCGGGTGCAGCTTTGGAAGCCCAGGATTTTTTTTCTTTGGCTGGAACAGATTAATCAGTTTTCAATGCATTCCAATGGGAAATGGTGCTTCGACTTATGAAATTTTTGAGTTATGGCCACCAGTCCAATACGGATTAGTTTTGTAAGTCGAGGCACCACTGTATTTTTATAGAGCTCTAGATCACTCTAGAGGAGGGTTTAAAACTAGGTTGTATTGGTGACCCAGAATATGAATTTTTATTGAACACCAATCCCAGAGCACCTGTTTTCCATACTTTACCAAATAGTCATAAGGACACTAATCCAGTTGCATGGAGGCCCACAGTCTCTGGGTCAAATTCAGTTGTGGAACCTCTGTCTACGTTTGTGGATTACTTTTTGAAACCTTTCATACTTAAAATGCCATCCTATATACAAGACCCAAGCGACTTCATATATAAATTATTGCAAATGGAAAAGCAGAATATTTTGATTACTATGGATGTCAGCTCCTTGTATATCAACTAGAGATGGGGACTAATATAAAAACGGATGGTTTTTTTAGATGAAAATAGTCAATTTGTTAAATATTCATTGACCGTATTCATCAAATTTTAAGTCCCGACAAATATGAATCAATGAATATTTTCCCGTTTTTATTCATCCTTCGTAATAAAAAAACATTCTGCTTACTGGCTGCCGATCAGCTAATCAGCAGGCCAATAGGCAGCCACCCACCCCCACAGCCACCCACCCCCAGTCTACCCCCTTCTTCTCCATACCTTAGCCTCCCCCACCCCCACTGACACCCCCTTACCATAATCGCTGCTGCAGAGATCTCGATCAGGCCACCTCAGGCACAGCATGTAAAAAGGGAGACTGACTGCCCTTTGCAAAGATGACAGCTGTGACTTCATTTATGGTAGGGAAGCTGCAGCTGCCATCTTTGCAAAGGGCAGCCTGGATTCCCTTAGCCATGGTGGTGCAGTGGTGGGAAGTGGCAGCGGGTGTGGTGGCAGCAGGGGTGTTATTTTTTTAAAATAACCTCCACAAATTGATGAATAGCTTTGTTATTCATCGCTTTATGGGGGCAACTTCATGCTTCATCACCTTTTGATGACTAATGAAGCAGGACAACTCATCAAAGTCAAACTGGTGAGTCATCCCCATCTCTACTATCAACATATCCCAAGAAGAGGTTTTACCAGAAAAAAAACTCTGGACACCCACCTATCTTTTTCCTTATTCTAGTAGCATATTAAGAGAGTGGCCATTGGGATGTGTTATGGCTCCAGAAATAGCAAATCTTTATATAGAGTTCTTTTAGAAAACTGTGATTTCCACCAGTCCCTTTACAAATCATCTCGTAAAGTGGTTTAGATTTATAGATGATGCATTTGCAATTTGGAGGGGTAATGAAAGGGATGGGATCTAAGGAGTTTTTTTTTAAGGTGGATGAATTCCATAAATATGAACATCCAATTTGATACTTGTTATCACCATAAAGAAGTACATTTTTAGATCTAACTGTAAAAAAAAAGAAGGGGAAAATTATGCACAACACTTTACAGGAAACCATCTGATTGCAATATGTACCTTTGATTTGACAGCTCTCATCCCAGACTATCGATATGTAATCTACCATTTGGACAGTCTTAAGAATCAAAAGAAACTGCACCAAAGAGCTACCCCGTCCCCCCACTCAGAATCAAAGCTAGTATGAAGACAGCTAAAAGATAAGGGCTACCCTAATCATGTTTTAGAAAACAGCTTTGCCATATCCATTCTGCATGGACTGACCTCTTCAGAAAACCTAAGAAAGAACCTCTAAATCAAGTTATCTGTTCTGACTTTTGAATAAATCACTGACAAATTTAAAAATATTGTTAGTAGGCACCATTCAGTCTCAAGAGACAATGGTAATGTGCTCTAAATAGGGGTCTTGGAATAGGGTCTAGTGTGGCTGAGAAGGCCAATTTGAGAGTGACAATTCCTTCCACACTGAGGACAAATACAATCTGTCCCCTGTCCAGCTCCCTGATTTTGCTAGTTTTGGGACTGCCTCTTTGCCTCAGCCTGCTGGGCAAGGGTCTCTTCGAATTGGAACAGGCCATGTTGCACCACCTGCCTCCAGGCTGAACGCTCAAATGTCAGGGTTTCCCATCTGTTGAGGTCAATTCCTAAGGCCTTCAGCTCCCGCTTGCAAATATCCTTGTATTGCAGCTATGGTCTCCCTCTGGGGCGCTTTCCCTGTACATTTAGGTACATTTAGGAATAACACAGAGGGTAGTCAAGAGAGACCTCTTATTTCTTTTAAAAGAACACAAAATATTGGGGACATCTTAATCAGATGTTAGGTCAGGGAAAGACAACAGAGACCCCAATGGGAATGATGGCATGCACATCAATGATCAGAACAGTGAATGCACTCATGGCACAATGTCTGCTAGAATCCTTGACCTACCTTGGCTGTTGATCACTGAGCTCAGGCAGGAACTGTTCCGAACAACACTTCCCTCAATGGGGTAGAAGAGATGAGTAGCTGAGGTTTGCAGCCTGCCCATGCCAGAAACAAGCAAACTTTGCCACCCCTAGTTCCAAGAAGTCGCCTTCCTTGGACATTTTTAACACAAGGCTGGGCAAGTATCTGTTGGGGTGTTTTCCCTAGGATTTCGTGCCTTGACAGAGGGCTGAACAAATTAACACCTGGGGTCCCAGGTGAGAAGAAAGATTCTAGAACTAAATTTCATGGCAATGTGTTTTCAAGGGCATTTAAGTACAAGTTGTCACAGCCAGCACATTTGCTGTTCAATGTAATCTTGATTTTGCTCCAGTTTCCATTATTATGTGCATTCCACACTTTTCCTACATTAGTTTACAAATTTTGCTTTTCATTTATTCATGATAATTTGTTCTTTTTTGCACATTCCTCAGAAAATGTATGTTTGTATGCATTTTTGCAAGTGCCTTTCCCTGAGATTAAATGTTTTTATGTACACATTTTTAGTAATACACTATTATGCATGTATTTTCCTAAGAGACACATTGCATATATTATTTGGGTTGCAAACTACATTATAAAATTTGGAAAAGACCAGCTATTGATATATGACTGTGTGTGTAACTCCAGGAAGCACAAACCTAATATGCATTAAAAGTACATGAAATGAATTTCTCTCCTCTTCCCTACTGCAGACAATTGCTAAAATCCTGTTACAGTAGGACCCCTGTATCCATGGGATCAGTATTCATGGTTTCACTTATCCACAATCTGAAGATATTAAAATATTACAAGAAAAACAATCCAGAAAAACTATTTTATATGTATTACCAGAAACTGCCACTATAAAGAGCCAGGGACTGTGCTATTAATATTTCTTAATGAAGAATACATAGTATGGCCTCTAGCTCCAGTAATTTATTTATATATTTATGGATTTATTTGATTTATATCCCGCCTATCTGGACTATAAGACCACTCTAGGCAGCTAATGCATATGAACATAACTTTTCTGGGGTTTTTCCTTATATATGCACCATATTTGTTTCATTTATAACATGCCCCCATTTATAAGATGCTCCCTCCCCACTTTTCTAACTCCAAAATTAAGAAAATTTAGCTTTGAGGATTCAGCCTCTGGACTCAAAATGGCCAGACATTTTGAATCCCTATTGATTCGGAGCCTAGAGTCTCCACCTCTAATGAGATGTGTTCCAATTGGTTTGTACAGCATCAGCTGACATCAGTTCCATAAGGCTCATGATTGGAGGAAGCTAAGTCTCCTGACAATAGGAAGCTAAGCCTCCTGACTGAAGAAAGCCTGTTTACAGAGGCAAGGTATGTGCCGTTTTGTTCTCTCCTCAGCTATCTCAGCTTACTTCCATGTAAAAGACGCCCCTCAATTTTTTGTGTAATAATATTAGGAAAAAGTAGCTTCTTATACACAGAAAAACTCGGTATATAATGTTTTATGTATGGGTGGGTCTTGGAACCAATTCCCAGCTGATATGGGGTGCCTATTGTACTTAGCATAGTAAATTACTCTAGAATAGGCCCACTGAATCAGTGGGGATCTGGTGAGTCAACTCTTCTGTGCATTCCATTGATTCAAATGGTCCTATTGTACTTATGAATTATTTCAGCATAGTAAGTCACAACTGGAGTAGCTTACAGAGTAGATGACTCATCAAATCCACACTGATTCAATGGACTTGTTCTAGTGTGAATTACTATGTTAAACAACAGGAGTTCAGCCAATATTTTTAAAAATATATTCTGTTTATTGCTTTCTCCTTTACATTAATAGAAAACTACACACACAAAAGTATACCCAGTGTGGTCAAGGAGGAGTGATTATTGACTCCATTTAAGATGTGGTAGAAGTGGAACCAGCTATTCCCAAATTACATCCTGGGAAGCAAAACAAAAGCTACAAAAAGTTTACCTGACAAGGAAAGGAGAATTTCCCTATAAGTTTCTGCCCCTAAAAAATGAGGACATTGCAGAGCCAAAATGATTTCAACTCCCCTTAGTTCAAGACTTCAGAATATTATCCACGGGAATAATTTGTTTACTGGAAAGGAAGAAATATAGACAGACCACAGATGAAACTTCATCTTGTTGAAAGAGTGAGAGAAACTGAAGGCCAAGGCAAGAGTGATAAGGAATGACCATTCTCCAGTCCCTTTTAATGAAAAACAAAAGTATAAATAAGCAAAGAATGCAATTAAGAATAGTACATTTTTTTAAAAAAAATCTTAGACTCCAATAATGATGGCTGAAATCCTACTGTTTTGTTACCCGTGAGGAAAGCAGACAGTTTAATATTCACTCACTTCTTTTTGGCAATAAAAGAATTGCCACTAGAATTTGCAGGGAGATATGGGCCCACTGGCATGGCCCATGCTTGAGAATCCCAGAATTTATCAGTTTTGGAGATCAGAATGTCACCATGCGATTGGGGGGCAGGATACTTTTATACAATGTCTTGTTCATACTTTGGGCTTTCCCTTAAGGTACGTTGAGACCTCCACCTAATGTCCTAATGCTTTGTTTCCAGAACACGTAGGCACAAAAAACACCTGTTTAATATTATACAGAATCAGAATGCTTGCCTCTTTTAAAAAGAAAATGTGTCTTCTGCATGAGTCCACATGAATGTCATAAAGCTACAGGCTGGAATATGAAAGATCACCTTTGCAAGTCAACCTCTCACTTAAATTTCCAGGAGCTGTCCCTTTCCTGAGTCGTCCTTCCTCACTACATCCTGAATCATTCAGAAGGGCTGCCCCAACTCTCAGGAGCTGCCCTGAAAGGAAGTACTGAGAAAAACAAAAGGAGGGGGAAATCTCAACTGCACAAATGGAATTCCATCTCTTACGTGACGCACGAAAGAGCCACATCATCCTCCAAGCTGTCCTGTTTTATTACTGCAACATTTCAATGCGGAGTGTTGTCACTTTAGGCCTGGGAGAATCCAGGGTGTATTTGTGCAGAGATGAAGACAGTGAATCAAGAAGTAACTGGCACTCAACTGCTCTGCTTTTTTTTTTCAAGGGAGTGGAATCCATCTGCAGTAGGGATGTAAATTCTGCTCCGATTCATCCTTGTGCTCTTTAGACATCCTATTATAAACACAAAACAACATAAGACAGCGTCCTGTTTGTTGGCTACGCTATAAAAGCAAATTTTTGAATTTGTGAATTTTTGCACCTTTCTGTAAAACCTTCAATAATGAAATATGCTAAATTTGTTGCCTTATAACAGAAGAAGTGGCACTGGGTATATTTTTTGCATTTTTGTGATAAATCAGTCTGTCATGTTCCCCTAGCTATGTGCATGTGTGTGAGCACACTCAGCTTCACAAAGGGGGAAAAACAGTTTTGTGCCTAGATAGGAATACTCTACAAAGTATATTTTGCAAAATAATTAAAAATAAAATCAGAAACCATAGTTAAAAAGAAATTATTTGACATAATCTTGTGCTGCAGCTGAGTTTTCTCTGAAGAGAGGCTGGAGTACCTTCAAGTTGCTGTTTCACCATGCTGAAATGGCTAGGATGTAAAAACACAGCAATAATGAGATGCTTTCACACCCCTAATCTATGGGAACTATCCATCCAGGGCCTGCATCTTGCTAGAATTTGGCCTCAGTTTATTATCAGCTATTATCCATCCTGCTCCCAAGTTCAGACATTGGTATATGTTGTGCAGCTGGTACCTGCAGAGCTTCTTCTGAGTCCAGTGACATACAGAAATGGTGGAATAGAGCCTATTGCTGATTCCACCCCAACACCCACAAAATCTCCTGAGAAGTTCAGTCAGCAACTTCTATATATGTTAAAAGGCACAGTGGGTAAGAGAGGTTTTTAAGGACCCTCAAGCACAATTGCTATGGGGTAAAGCAGATTCCCCCAATAACACTTTCTCAAAGTGGACCCACTGTATCAACTTGCCTCCCACACTGCCATTCACACACAAACACATTTTCCCATTTGTTTGTATGCACAAAATCCTTCATACTACCATAACAGAAGACAATGCCTCTCAGATAAGAATGTTCCCCTTCTTTATAAGCTGACCTGCCTTTACATCACATACAAGGTATCTGACTTACAGCATGAAAATGATTGAGGGGCGTTCCATATATTATAATGACTGCTTGATCTGAGTCAGGGTACACAGGATGAAGCTTAAGGGTCAATACAAAAAGACAATCACTGAACAGACAGTCGAACCATTGATTAGGAGTCAATGCAGCACTGTGCTTATTCCAAAGACCTTGCCAAAGGCTGTCCCTGGCAAAATGAAATGACACATCATGAAACGATGCAAAAACACTTAGCAGCAATCTTGACAAGTGCAGATCAGTCCACAGATCAAAGGTCCACATAAAGAAGAAGAAAAAATAAACTTGCCTCCTTTAAAGTAGACAGAGACCCACTGAGTTGAGCTCAGATTTCAAAAAATAGGCACTACAGTATAGACGCTTCTAGAAGAATCCTCTGTAGTGATGTCCACTTTTTCGAAGCTAAGTTTATTGTACAGGAGTTTGTTATAAGGGCTTATAACTTCTGTTAATTAGAAAACTGAACATCTTACTGCTCAAGAAACAATGACAGCCAATTTTCATGATCACCCCCCATGCTAGGACTAGCCCACCCTGCCCCACCCCAAGAAGCAACATCACACAATGAACCTCTCTGAAGATCCTCTCCGGCAGGAAATGGTCAGGTAGACTCTTCAGTGTGGAGGTCAGAGAGCAATGTGCCAAGGGCCTTTCTGTGGCAGCATTGTGAGAGGCAGCGCAGGGAGTCTACATGGTCACTATGTCTACCATGTCATGCTCTGAGGAACTCACAAGTGAGGAAGGCTGGGCATGGTGGTGACACTCAGAGAACATGTGTTGATCAGTGGCCACCTTAACGCAATAACAAAACAGTATAAATATGTCCATGGGTGCATAATTCCAGCTGTGCTGAACTTGAAATAGATATTGATCAAAAAGAAAATATGTCTGTGTTCTACTAAAACTAGGTGAAGGTGGGCATCCACAGAGTCTCTTTCCAGCCACTTGGTCATGCCCTGTCAGTAGAAACACAACCTTTTCTTGTTATGTGCTGTGCAGCTGCTCCCAGTTTAGACAACCCTATGAATTACTGATCCTCCCAAAGCCGTCATTAACAGCCCTGTTTGATGCTTGAAAATTCAAGGCTGTAACATCTGTTATTGAGTCAATGCATCACATGTTAGGTCTCCCTCTTTTCCTGCTATCTTCGGTGTTTCCTAGGGTCACTGCTATTTCCAAGGAAAATATAATCTAGTAGGAGAGATATAGAGATGTCCAGCTCAGTCTGTTTTGTAAACAGAGCTTGGAAACGTTGCTTCCTTAAACTGCCAAAATCACCCAGCCAGAATGGCCTCTGGAATATTTAAAACTCTGCAGGAGAACAGGCCAAAAGTCCCCTCCCACTATTGCATTCCTATCCCTCTATAATGACATAACACTCTCTTGTGAAGAAAGACAGCAGCCATAATGCAGCCAAAGCACTACTCTATTTACAGTGCTTTACAGAAGAACAGCTGAAGATATCTGTCTTCAACAGGGGATCTTAATACAGTGGATCTCTAATAAACTTAATACAGGATTTTTAAAAATCCCATTGTCAGTCAGCTGCTTGAGCTCTCATCTGGATGTGTTTAATTCTGGCACTGTGCCTGTCAACCAGAGCATTAGGTACCAGCCAGCACCATTAGAACAATAAAAGCACAATAAAATAAATGGAGATAGACTGTATAAAGGCCAAAACAGCATGCCCCAGGCTCATGGAAATCAGTTAATGATGCACTTTACAGGAAATAATTAAAGGAGTATTAATTGCAACTCTTTGACTTTGGAATTACTCTCCACTGATTTTTTCCTTCACGTCATCAAGAATAAAGTTCCTTTTAAAGATACTCTAGTCTTAGCATGCATTCACCTATAACAAATGTGAGCAAAGTGTGTCTTACAGCTAACATGCTTCTCCAAACCCTCTGCCAGAAAAAAATCAGAACTTTTTTCCAGGGCTGGAGGACCTCTCCACCCCTTCCCACACATCTGCAATCCACCCGACCTGTCCCCAATAATTATTTTTTTTCCTTCCCAGCATGGAACTGGTGGATACAGTCCCCAGAATTCATAGCTGGCCATTTAAACTTTATGGGTGGCACTGAGCTTTTTAAAAACAAAACAAAACAAAAACACCAACCTTCTTAAAAAATCTTGGATGAAGAGCCTATAAATGATCAACATTTTTATCCTGAGAAAAAGATTAACCATAAGATATGTGTGTAGCAACCAACTTACATACAGTGGTGCCTCGACTTACGAACTTAATTGGTTCTGGAAGATGGGCGTAAGTTGAAGCACCATTTCCCATTGAAATGCAATTAATCCATTCCGGCCGAAGGGAAAAAAAATCACACACACACAAAAAATCACTGCAAGATCACTGGAAACACGATTAATCCCTTCCAGCTGATGGGCGGGGAAGAAAAGCAATCAAGCATGCAATACCCATGGGAAATGCACAGAAAACAAATGGAGCAGATTGGAAATGTACAGAGAACAAAGGGACCAGGTCGGAAATGCACAGAAAACAAACAGAGCAGATCAGAAATTCACAGAGAACAAAGGGGCCAGGTCGGAAATGCACAGAAAACAAAAGGACCACGTCAGAAATGCACAGAGAACAAAGGGACCAGGTTGGAAATGCAGAGAGAACAAAGGGGCAGTACGGAAATGCAAAGAGAATAAAGGAAAAAGCAAGGGAAGCATCCAAGACCCATCAGAAATGGGAAAAACCCCAAACAAACAAACCCCACAAGACCCATCACAGCACAGAAACATAACCCCCCCAGCCCAAAACCACGCTGCAAAAACACCCAGAACAGTTTTTAAAAAGCAGAAAATAGCACCTTACCTTACAAGGTAGCCCCCTCCGATCGCACACTCTCTAACTGCTGGGGCGAAAGAGCTACAAAGAAGCAGCCTCATTGCCACCTACAGTTAGAAATTTGAATTTCCCACCTTTCCCCCCTGCTTTTTTCTGTTCGTAACTGGAAGCTCCGGCCGCAGGTCAAAGCATAAGTTTGTGGCTGGAGCTGGTCATAACTCAAAATGGTCGTTAAGTAGGGACGCTTGTAAGTCAAGGCACCATTGTATAGGAAGGGAAGGTGGGGGAGGCCTTTTCTAGTAAAATTGCCCATCCTTGCCCTATAAAATAATATTGTTTGGTTTCCATTTTCTGCTAAAGCTCTAGGCATACTTTGAGTCTTATTGCTTTGGAAAATCTTTGTGTTCATGATGTTTAAAAATGCATCTATGCTATCTGAGGTCTGCAGCACAATATCAAATATCTTCAAGATCTCATAAAACCAAGTTCAAAATCTTATCCTACTGGGACTGAAAAACCGTTTAGGAAATTCTTTTACACAAATCTGTTTGTTCAGCAGGAGTCTGGCCAAGGAATGTGGAACTCTACTGACTATCTAAGCAGCATCAGAGGACAATCCAACAGAGGAAGATAACAGAGCTATGGCCAACTGCTTTCTCTCTTCATCTTCTTCCTACAGCCATAATAACTACTCAGCTGCCCATTCCACTAGATCTTTCTTGACCTCATTGCTACAGGTGGCCATGTTAAGGAATGGCCTTCTAGCAGAGATCCGGCAGGCCCTCCTCCCACCTTAAAAGCCAGCTAAAAACCTTACTTATCATATTTTTCTGTTTATAAGATGCCCCTGTTGATAAGATTCTCCCCCCTCCCACTTTTCTAACGCCCAAATTAAGGAAACTTAGCTTTGAGTATTCAGCCTCTGGGCTCAGAACACTTCAACATTAGGAGTCCTTGTTGAATCTGAGCCTACAGGCTCCACCTCTAATGAGGTATGCTCCATTTGGTTTGTACAGCATCAGCTAATGTGAGTTCCATAAGGCTCATGATTGGAGGAAGCTAAGTCTCCTGACTGTAGGAAACTAGGAATCATGGCTGAAGGAAGCCTGTTTACAGAGGCAAGGTATGTGCCATTTTGTTCTCTCCTCAGCTATCTTGGCTTACTTCTGTGTAAAAGACGGCCCTCAATTTTTTGGGTAATGATTTTAGGAAAAAGTAGTGTCTTATACACAGAAAAATATGGTACTGTTTAGGGAAGTCTTTAAGGATATTCCTCTCTTCAGATAGCGTACCCTTTGACCCTGTGCCATTTGAACACCATGACCACCATTTTATTCCACTCAGTTTGTTTACTGGGTTTGTTTTACAAGTATAGGATTTTAATTTTTTATTATTATGTTGGGGAATGGTCAGGGTTCATATCATATTGTAATGACCATCCAGAATAGTGGTTCCATTAAGCTGGGTGGGATATAAGTACTGTTTGTAAATAAACAAGCAAGCAAGCAAACAAGCAAGCAAGCAAGCAAGCAAGCAAGCAAACAAACACATAAATAAATAAATAAATAAATAAATAAATAAATAAATAAATAAATAAATAAATAAATAAATAAATAAATAAATAAATAAATAAATAAATAAATAAATAAATAAATAAATAAATAAATAAATGTGGTTCCTGCATGTTTTTTTTCCCATTGGCATTGGGAGGGGGGGAGGCCACCCTTTTCAGCAGGCATATGTCTTTTTATTCAAGAAGACGGCACAACAACTAAATGGCTGTTGACGGGATTGTTAAGGAGGAGGGGGAAATGCTATCCATTTAACTTTGTCCCCTTATGCTTTTAAATTTCTTTTAACTTTCTCTCTTTCTGGGTTGGTAAATTGTTTTCAATATGCTTGTTTTTAATATCTAGTTCTGTTCAGTTCTATGTAAATTGCAGTCATAACTTGTTGGCCAAAATTTTACTACAAAATAATGCACAGGCCTTAAAGGGGATCGAACAAGCGCTTTGCACAGTTTGGTGGCCCTCTGTCCAATGCCCAGCTGTCCCAGCATGAGACAGGCAGGCAGAACGATCATATGCACCAGTCATGCCATTCCTGGTTTATGGTATGCAACTGCAACAGAAATTTGGCCGCTGTATTTCAGTTATCCCTCTTTGCACTCATGTTTCAAGCACACTTTCTTGGGAGAAAGATGGGATATTAAGTAAGTAAGTAAATACACAAAGAAACAAATAAAGAAACAAAGAAACAAACAAACAAATAAATAAATAAATAAATAAATACATAAATAAATAAATGATTTTCTTTCAGAAAATTGTCTGGGGGCTAGAAGAGATAGTAACACTTAGGACTTATTTGAGTGGTCAGTTAGTGTCCAGCTGGCAACTGAACTGAACATTCAGGACACAAACTGAAAAAAATGAACAATTTAGCAACCAACCTCTCTCTCACACTCACTCACTCACTCACACACACACACACACACACACACACAGAGTATTGACCATTAATTGCATATATCAAAGCAATTGCATATATCAAAGCAATTTCAGTTAATGAGAGTTTGCCCTTAAAGATAAAAAATATACTTTTCAACAGGAGTAATAAAGCACTGGTTCTTTTTTCCCCTCAGATTTTACATATCAACATTTCACAGCATGCAACCTGTTTAAGAATAACTGAATGCCTGCAATGGCTTAATAAATTAACATGTCATCATTTACCTCCATGGAAACCAATTTATTTGACATTTAGCTTCTACATACACCAAAAAATGTTTATAGACACACACACACTGCAAAATATAAATTGTTATATAAGATACTTAAAGTGACCATCATAAATCTAACATTACAACTGATCAGCCCAAAAGTGCAAGCAGTGTATATGTTTGCAATCCTCCACTGGAAACGAGCTAGCTGGCTTTTTCTCTCTCAACCAAAATGAATGTTTATATTTGCAAATCCTTCTATCTCTGCACACTTTAGAGAAGGGATAGATAAGAATTCCATTTTACACAATTTTTAAAGTATAAGAACTCCCTCAAATTCACACATTTCAATGTAAAGGCAACAGAAAGTAACTGAGGAAGTGGTTGGTGGGAGCTGGGACAAGTGACGGGGTCTCACTCCGTCACGTGGATTTTATCTTACAACTGCAGGTCTTCTGACCTTGCAGCACAGAGGCTTCTGAGGTTTAACCCGCAGAAAACAAAACTCGCAGATCTGCATCTTCCAAATGTTAGAGCTCAGCTTTGGAGCCAGTTGCAGGCTATTCAAACCTCCCAAAGCAAGATCACCCAGAATGATTGGGACTGATGGTTACACGCTCTGCAACCTGTGTGGGCCTGCCAGAGGGGAGGGGGGCAGAAGAGATGGCATCTCTCCAGAAAAGATTGAATTCCAAAGCTTAATTCACCAAGACGTATAATTCTATGCCTGTTCTTGTAGAAACATTTTGCACTGCATTCAACGGGATTCACTTCCCAGCAGTTGCGGTTCAGATCTCAGCTTTGCTCTCTAGTAAACCCATGGGATTTACTTCCCAATGATCATATGCATTACATCTATTAAGCTCCATATGACACTTTCATATGGCATTGTAAAGTTTAATTTAAAAATCAAAGAGTGTATTAATAGTTACAATTTATGGTACACTGAGGTTTAAACCCACAGAGGGAAATATTTGTGAATCCATGCCAAGAACTTCCTGCTGCAAAGGATACGTGGAAAGGGCTCTTGTGTTTTTTCCATATGGCTCCATATGGTTCACAGCAGGGGAAGATGTTATTTTGCTTGTTTACTGTGCACCTGCCATAACCATGCTGTGAATATTAATTTTCCCATTATATGATTTTTTTTTTTTTGTCCTGGTCAGGTGGAACTTTGGAAAAAATGTGAAACCAGGACTCTCGGGATCTGCATTCAGATGAGCACCCAAGCCACAAAGCTCACTCCTATTGCCACTTTCCTTTGAGTAATCCCAATTAAATCCACTCAGCCTTTCTGGCCAAATCCTCTGGCCTGATTATGCTGGCATGACAAATATTAGTAACATCCACAGACAAATTACTTCAATTTAAAGCATCTCTGCAGACATCATCTTGCGCCCTGAGACACACAATTCTGCCCACACGAGATAATGTCTATTATGATTTTGTAACTTGAAGCACTAAAAATAAATTGCACAGAAAAATAAAGGATTGCTCTGTTTGTGATCGTAGGCCAGCCATTATCTTTCAATTAACCCACGGATATGCACAAAGCTTTGCCTATCCCACCATGAGCCCCATGAACTTTGGGAAAGGAACATGAGGAGGAAGAGGTTCATGACCATAGCTCCATGACAGGATGAAATTTCAGTTACTCATCACAGATTACCTGCTGGATAGCTCAGTAATTTAGCCAAAGGTTAGGAGTTTGATTCCCCGCTGTGCCTCTTTGACAAGGCCTGGACACATTGACCCTTAGGGTCCCTTCCAACTCTGCAGTTCTAAAATATTATATACTATATTATGAATTCCCATTCGGAAGATATTTATTTATTTAACTTTATTTATTTAATTTATATGCTCCCCACACTACCCAAAGGTCTCTGGGTGGCATATAAGTTAAACAAATTTAAATAAATAAATATCTTCCTAATGGGAATTCATAATATATACTGAATGTTGTCTCTTGCCTATGTGCCCTAAGCCTGCCTAGCTGAAAAACTATATTTGGGAACCATGGTTAATCTCATATTACCCACATATGTTACAGCACTGGGAGCTTTCTCCTCTGTGCACCTCAAGTTTGTTTAAACCTTTTCTTTTTCTTCAAACTCTTCACTCAGTCACTTAACAAGCAGAAACACTGTAGGGACAGGGCTGTTTTCTTTTCTTTGTAAACTGAGTTCTGAAGCACAGAAAATTATTCATTATTTCCTTTGACTCTGCCAGGTTAGGTACACACAGCTCCACTGATAAAGAGACGGTTCTAATTCAGCTCTGAGAGAAATTTGTCTTTCTCATGCACCCCTGCGGCGAAATAATTAATTGGGAAGGGCTTTCCAATTAGATTAATTGTTCCACTGCTTACTCTTCAGGTCAAAAGAGAATATCAAAATTACAGGCTGGAAGAGTGCAACTGGAGGCAGCATCCATGGGGATGAATCAGCCTGTTCCAGTCCATCTCACTTTCACATGTGTTCACCCATTAATCAATTGCACTCAGTTGCAACGTTACTCTGATTTTTAGGGGCATTTTGGGGCATTTTAACAAACCCAACCTGGATCATTGAAAGGATCTGCAGAAAAAATTACACCATAGTCCCTTCACGCAGGAGCCTCTGTACCCTAGGAATGTAAAAGAGAGACACAACACAGCTGTCTAGCCCATGAAAGCCTGTGGAGCAACACAATTTGGGTTGCTGAAAAGAGGAAGCAAAGGGAGCGTTTCTGGTTGTCAACATACAGTCTGTCAACCAGTAATGTCTGAGGGACCTGAGGGTAGCAGTAGCCAACAGAGACAGAAGGTACCAAGCAATTAAAGAGAGCAAATTGATTCATTACTTCTTCAGGAAGATAGAGATCTCGGCCCAGAAACAAATACTGGAGATAGGCACAGTGTGCAACAAAGGCATGTTAATGTTTCAGAGAAGTGACTGATGCAGACTTTGCTTAAGTCTTCAAGATCAATCACTAAAAACCCTATGAATAAATCTGCATCATCACAAACATAAGAGGAGCTCCTGCTGTGGAATGCAGACACCCGCATTAGTTAGGAATTCATCTTTTCCAGTCACAGGCTACATCTGATCTGTTTCTGGACCCAACCCTCACCTCTTTGTTTGTTTGTTTTTTCAATTATTTTTTTATTTTTTAATACAAAAGAACACCAAAAAAACACATATGTAACAACAAAAATACAGAAAAAATACAGAAAAAATTACAAATAATAGTGCTTATTATAAACTAAATTCTAACGTGTACCTCATACCCACGGGACTCCATTTAATAATATTTTATTATAGATTACCTCTCCAAAATTGTATTGAGTATTCTTTAGAGGCTTCCCCCCTTCCTTTCACTAATACAAATTCCACAAATTTACCCCAAATATCATAGAAGTTGTTAGAACTTATTTCCCCTCTTTTTATTTTAAGTTCAATAGTCAATTTATCATTTAATGCAATATCCCATACTTCACAATACCAGTCTTCTATTTTAATATCATTTTTGTCTTTCCAAAATCTAGCTATTAATATTCTAGCACTTGTCATAAAATTGGTGATCAATTCTTTTGAGTAATAATCCAAATCTGTGTTATTAAAAATTGACAATAAAGCAATTTTAGCATTAAAATCAATCTCTTTACCAAATATCACACATTTCCTTAAAAATCAATTCCCAAAATTTCTTAACCACTTTACATTCCCACCACATATGAAGATATGTACCAATTTCCTCATCACATTTCCAACATGCTTTGGAGTATGCTGGATTTATTATATTTAATTTTACAGGAGTCAAATACCACCTTAAGCAGATTTTAAAATTTTTTCCTTTATTCTTGTTGACATTAATCTTAAGACTATCATCCTCCACATTTTTATCCAATACTCTATTTTAATTTCTATTTTTAAATCATTTTCCCAAATTAATTTCAAACCTTCTATTCCCCATTCTTTTTCCTCTTGTTCCAAAATTATATTATATATTTTAATTACTATTCCTTTCAAAATTGTATTTTGTATATCTTCATGTGATGATAGAAATTGTTTGTACTTGGTAAGTTCTCTACATTTGTCATTAGTTTTCAACTAATCCTTTGTCCAGGTGTCTAACTGAATAAGATTATACCATGATAGTTTATTAGTTTGAAGTTTAGACATAATCAATTCCTTCGATCTCATTTTACACATCCAGTCCTTCAGTCTTGCTACCCTTTTATTCTTAAACAGTTCTACTAAATCCTTAAAATTTGTAGGAAAACTTTCTATCTCAGTCACTAATTTTAATGGTGATGTTGAGGGACAAAACTTCTCTTTATATTTATTCCACATATTTAACAGGTTTCTTTAAAAAGAATTTTTCATCTGATTTATTAAACTTCTATTTACTATATTAAACAAGTATTGTTCAGCATTTCCATTTATTTCTGAAGATTCCATCTCCCACCATATTAATTTTTCTTTATTGTATATAATATCTCCAATAACTCTTAATTGGTTTGCTATGTAATAATTTTTAACATTAGGCATACCTAAACCTCCTTTTTTTGAGCCTTATACCAATATCTTTTATTTATTCTAGATTTTTAGCCTTGATTACAAAATCCATTAATTAATCCCTGCCAATACTTAAAATCCTCTTCTTCTAATTCTATTGGGAGCATCCTAAATAAAACAGTAATCTTCGGCAATATTTTCATTTTAATTATAGCAATTCTCCCAAACCATGATAGTTTCAATTTGGCATACTCTTGCAATTCATCTTTAATTTCATTTGTTTATTTATTTTAAAAAAATTCCTTTAATTTTTGAGTTGTTCTAACTATATTTATACCTAAATATTTGATATGATTGCACATTTTAACCCTATATTTATTCACAAACATTTCTCGTTCCTGTATATTATAATTAAATATCATCATTTGTGATTTTTGCCAATTAATCATTAAACCTGTTATTTTCCCAAATTTTTCTAAATGGTTTTTGATGTTTTCCATACTCTCTAGTGGATTTTTAATAGTCAGTAAGGAATCATCAGCAAACAAATTAATTTTAATTATATCATTTTTACCTGTTCCTTTGATTGATTTATCATTTCTTATTGTGTTAGCTAATAATTCCATAACCATACAAAACAATATTGGTGAAAGTGGGCAGCCTTGTCTAGTACCTCGACCTAGAAAGATCTTTTCTGTTAAACCATCATTAACTATTACTTCTGAAGTATTATCTATAATTGATCTATAACCCCTCTAAACTTTTTACTGAATTCCCAACCCCTTATAAGAAGTTTTAGTGTTAACCATTCAACACAATCAAAAGCTTTAAATATGTCCAATGATAAAATCATTGCTTTTATTTTTTTCTTTTTCTATTTCATATATAATATTTAAAACTCATCCAGTTAAACTATCCATTTGTCTACCCTTAATGAAACCGCATTGGTCTTCCTTAATATAATTTGCTATGAATCTATTTAATCTATTTGCCAATATAGCTGTAAAAAATCTTAGCATCTTGGTTTATTAAAGATATGGGTCTATAGGATCCCAGATCTGTTTGAACCTTATTGGGTTTTAGAATAAGAATCGTTAATGAATGCTTCCATGAAGCAGGTATTGTCTCTCCTTCCATTATCTTATTATAAAACATTTCTAACTTAGGTATCAGAATGGAACTAAAGTGTTTATAATATTCTGGATCCAATCCATCAGGGCCTGGTCTTTTACAATTTTTTAAATTTATTTATAACTTCACCAATCTCTTGTTCATTGATCTCTTCTAATATTCTTTTATCATCTTCTGATAATTTAGTTTTTAAATTATCATTTATATATTTTTCTATACATTCTTTCTTTACATTACAGTGGTGCCTGCATAGCGAGGTTAATCCGTTCCGGATTAACCCTCGCTATACGGAATCGTCGCTAAACGGGTAGGGGAAACGTATTGAAACGCATTAAACTTAGTTTAATGCGTTCCAATACCTTGCTTACTTACCCGTTCAGCGAGGATTCCCCTTGCCGGCAGCCATTTTTGCGCCCTCGCTAAACGAGGGCAGGGCGCGAAAACGGCTGCCGCAGCCATTTCCGGGCTTCCGGCGGCCATTTTGGAACAGCCGATCAGCTGTTCGGCGGCTCCAAAATGGCCGCCGCAATACCCGATCTTCACAATGTGGGTTTTCCCCATTGCGAAGATCGGGTATGTTTCCGTATAGCGATCCCGAAAAAGGGATCGCTATACGGAAACATCGCTATACGGTGCACTCGCTAAGCGAGGCACCACTGTATTTCCTTTATACTTCTGAAAAAAATTGTGAAAAATCTTCAATTTTTCTTTTATTATATTACCGAAACATCAGTGTTTTAAATTGTTTTTTAAAAATACCCAGCGAGGGAGCCGCGCGAATGTCAGGCGGAAGGTTATTCCAGAGGCGAGGAGCCACCGCCGAGAAGGCCCGATTTCTTGTCTTTTCTTTCTGGGCCTCCCTCAGCATTAGGCTCCTCAGCCTCACCTCCTGACTCGCGCGAGTGACACAGGTAGAACCTGGTTGATATTTATTTCAGTATCAACTCTCTTAGAAATTAAATCTTGAGATATAAATATATATCTATTCTAAAGTATTATGTACCACTGAAAAATAAGTATATCTTTTTTCATCACCTTTCAATTCTCTCCAAATATCCTTCAAATTGTTATTTTTCATCTTTTTAATTAATATTGTGTTTCTATGATAAATATCATTCCAACCATAAGCAGTTTTATCTTTTATCTTATTCATAACCATATTGAAATCTCCTGCCATAATAACATAACCTTTCTTTACCTTTTCCATTTCTTTAAAAACCAAATCGTAAAATTCTCCTTGTTTATTATTAGGTGTGTACACATTTACCAAAGTATATTCTTCCAACCCCATTTTACCTTGTATTATATATCTACCATTACAATCTTTTACTACCTCTTCTACTTTACATTCACAGTTTTTGCAAATTATAATTGCTACACCTCTAGAGTTAGAAGTTCCAAAAAAATTTCATAAATGTCTATATTGTTCATCTTTAACTCATTAACTCCATTTTCTGATTGATGAGTCTCTTGTAGAAAGACAATATCCAGCTTGTTTTTCCTCAACAATGCTTCTATTCTTCTTCTTTTCACTGTTGATCCCAGGCCTTTAACGTTTAAAGTCGCAAGTCTTATTTTTCTACCCATGTGAATTCGAAAGTTTTCTTTCCAATAGGTCCCATGTGTAACCTTGCCTCCCACCAACCTACCAAAGATAAACTAAAACATAAAATAGACACAACAACACCCCATAATTGATCTTCACCAATTTTATGAATGTATACATTACGATCCTCTCCATCATAGTCCCATGCCATGACCACTGGCATGAGCAAAAGGTGTGTGTGTGTGGGAGACGCCACCATCGTCCGGCGGAACCACAACCGGAGCCTCGCCTCTGATCTTTTCATTTGATTTTTGCATTTCTACTTAATATTTAGTACTAAAATAGTAATAAAATGAGAATAAGAATACCCTTCTCCTTCCCCCTTTCCCCTATTAGAATCCTTTAATAAAAATAAAAATTTAGTTTTTAGTAATTTTAATTTTGTTATCACTCTTACTATCTAAATATAGTGTGTTTAGTATGATTATATGAATATAATTTATACAAGAAAGAGAAAGAAGAAAGTAAAGAACAAGGATAAAGTAATACAGTATTAATATTCAATAAAGTTGATTAGAAAACAACAAAAACATTAAAAATTAAAAAGGGGGGAAAGAGGGGAGGAGAGAAACATATATATGTATATATGTGCACACGCATACATACATATATACACATATACATATACATACATACATATATATATATATATATATATATATATATATATATATATATATATGAGAAATTTTATTAGGCGAAAGATAAAGGAAAAAATAAAAAGAAGAAAAAAAGGGTCCATCTTCTTCCACACATCTGATTATTTCTGGTTCAGCCTTCTAGTTCTTTGCTTGTAGTTGGAGTTAACTCCTGACTTTCTCCTTCATAAATATTCCAGGCTTTCAACAATTGTAAACCTTCCTCGCAAGAGTGGATTTTAAACAAAATCTTGTCTTTCCAGATTTTCAAAAAAAATTGGATAGCCCCAATGATATCTGATGTTATTTTTCTTCAAAATTGCTGTATCTGGCCGCATAGATCCTCTCCATTTCACAGACTCATTACATAGATCCTGAAAAATCTGAATTTTTCTGTCCCGATAAACCAGCTGGTCTTGTTTTTGTTTAATTACTTTCAAAAATTGTTCTTTCTTTGAGTAATTCAAAAACTTCACAACTCCCTCTCTTCTGGGGGGGGTGACTCTGCCCGCCAAAGATGGGGTCCGCAGTTTGGAGATCCATCTGGACCCGGCGCTCACCATGGAATAACAGGTGGCATCGGTGGTCCACTCCGCCTTTTTTTACCTTAGGCGGATAGCCCAGCTGCGGCCCTACCTTGATGTGGGGGTGCTCACCACCTTGGTGCATGCACTCGTAATCTCAAGATTATACCACTGTAATGCGCTCTACGTGGGGCTTCCTTTGAGGCTGCTGCGGAAACTACAGGTGGTGCAGAATGCGGCGGCCAGATTACTCAGTGGAGTGAGAAAATTCCAACATATCTCGCCCACTCTGGCCGCATTCCATTGGCTGCCCATCCGATTCTGCATCGACTTCAAAGTGTTGACACTTACGTACAAAGCCCTAAACGGTTTAGGGCCTCGATATCTGGCAGAATGCCTACTCCCACCAAGTTCTACCCGTGTCACTCGAGCGAGCCAGGAGGTGAGGCTGAGGAGCCTAATGCCGAGGGAGGCCCGGAAGGAGAAGACAAGAAATCAGGCCTTCTCGGCAGTGGCTCCTCGCCTCTGGAACAATCTACCTCCTGGGATTCGCGGGGCTCCCTCACTGGGTATCTTTAAGAAGCAATTAAAGACATGGCTGTTTCGGCAGGCCTTTCCTCCAGACAATCCCTAATTCTCCTTTTCTTTTCCTCTCTATTTGGTTTCTATCTTTCTAAGTTTTTATTATTTGCTGTTTTATATATGTATATTTTAATTATTTGATGATTGTTAGCCGCCTAGACTGGCCCTGAGTTGGCTAGATAGGCGGGATATAAATAAAATAAATAAATAAAATAAATAAACCACTGGTCTGATTCTGAGATTGCTTGGATTTCCCAGGAAATATGCCTTTTCTATATCTGTTTCAATCAGATGTTGCGTGTCCATTATAGAGTTAATCCAAACCATAACCTCTTTTCTGAGATCTTGTCCCTGTTGCACTTGGAAATTCATTATTTTAATATTAGATCTTCTGAGGTTATCTTCCATATATATGAGCTTTTTATCAGTATCAGAAATTTGTTGAGCCATGGACACTATTTTTTCTTTATTTACTTGAACTGTATCACCAAGGTCTCTAATTTTGCTTTTGATGTCCTTTAGCTCCTGTGATATCCCTGAAATTTGATCTTGAAGCTTATTGATACTCCTTTCGATGGACTTAGATCTTTGCTCTGTTTTGTCAAAGCCTTCTGACATTTTACAAGATAGATCTTTTATAAGCTTCGTAACCTCGTCCATCTTATCTTCTTCAGTTGGTTGCGTCGTCAATCTTTCCAAACTGCGATCTGAAGGGTTTTTGGCAGATTTATCCCTCCTCCTTAACATAGAGAGGTCTAATTAAGAATAATTATTGTTGTTTCAGGCTTTCGTTAGGAGCAGGGCAACTGGAAAAAACCCGAAGCTAATCTGACTCAAAAGTGAAAATAGTTCGTAGTTTTAAAACTACATAGTCTTTAGAGATTTAATTAGCTGTACGCTTTCTTTATCCTTCTCTTCAAGGATTTATGTTTAAAAAACAGTCTTCTAAAAGAAGAAATGCATTTTAATAGCTTTTTATCTTGCTAGGCGATACGGAGGTTCGCTCCTAGCTGGTCATCCCCCCCGAGCGGAAGTGACGTCTCCCCCTCACCTCTTTGGCTGTAATAAAAAACCCAAGAAACAAAAAGAGACCACAGTAGCAGCGCCCCTCCATCCATTCAAATTAAGAGGATCTCAATGGACAAACTTTATTTCCAGCAGGGGCATCTTCCAAATCACTGCCTGCCAGGAGGACTTTTACTTGAACCTGATGCTGGATGCTTGGTGACGTGTGATACCTACTTTGTCCATGCAATACCTGAGGCCAGACAGAGGAGGAGGCAGAAGCAGGCAGTTTGGACCATTGCTTCCACTTTAGAGAAGTCAACTCAGACTTGGATTTCTTTGCTACCATCAGCTTCTGGCATCTTGAAGAAATAGTGACGACAAGGAAGGAGTGAATAGAGATGGACATGAATAGGAGAAATGGCAATTCACTTTGATTCAGGATTCATCAAGGTTGGCAAATCACAAATAACAAATTTATGAATTCTTTTGATGAATTGACAAATCGTTCATTGATTAATTTTGCCTTTAAAACCCTATAAAACAGTCTCCAAGGCACGTAGAGACAGCAGCAGCACAGAGAAGCTTCCCCTGATTCTCCTCTACAAGCCCAGCAAGTTTGGTGAAGTTTGGGTTTTGGACATCTGAGTTATACGCCCACAAAGAGGCCCCCCTAGGAAAGTGCCCTTTGGCAGCTCACTTAGGAGAAACCCAATTTTCACCAAACTTGATGAAACTGTAGAAGAGAGTCATGGGAAACTTCTTTGCAATTTTGGTGTCTCTAGGTACCAGGGGAAACTTTCCTGGGGACCCCTCTTTGTGTATGTATAACTCATGCATGAGGGCAGAATCACACATGCACGGGGCAGAGCCACACCCATAAGAGTTCAAAATTGGAGGGAAAGCTGGAGCTATGACAAACAAATGTCTTTTGCAACCAGAGGAAGCACCATTTTTAAACATGTTGTAAGCATAGCATCTAGTTTCACTCTGAATGTCAAGCAGCTGGAACATTTTTCATCCAATGATAATGGATTTATTAGGCATCTTTTAAATTAGCTTGATTCTCCTATTAGCTTGATTCTCCTATTACCTTGAAGTATCTCATGTGACTACAAAACATACAGTTCTTTCCTCCACCCCCAAGTGCACACCGTTGTCTCCTTATGAACAACAATTCATACAACTCCCCTAGCACACTGCACTCAAGTGGGGCCACTGCTAATGTTTTACAATCCCAATTATATAGGGACACAAGGGTAAAATTTGTAAAATTTCTCATCTTTGACAAGTTCCTAAGGCTTCCCCTGCCAAGACTCCTCACAGAGACTACCTCATGCATTGGTAGAGTTTCTGCAGGTTTCTACAAAAAACATGTCTCAGATATCATTACCCTTTTATTCTTTCCCCATTTGTTGTTCTATGCTGGAAACCACCTAACTCTGTGTAGCAAATGCCACTTCCAGTGGATCCTACAGAGGCAAGATGGCCTTCTGTGCAGGAACTATAGCCTTATAATCTTCTACCTTTCCTAGATGACTATTCTGCAGGAAAAATGACATTGTATTAATTTCCTGGAGTTTCTCCCAGCGGGGGGGGGGGGAACACCCATGGAATTTCTGAGAAATGCCAGATCTCACACAGAGAGATGTTGCTACAAAGAGAAAATTGGGGGGGGGGGTGGTTTCCGCCATTTATCTCTGAAAGTGAGAAGCTGCAAAATTTCAGTTGCTACAGTGATTGGCAGCACTAAACTTCATCTGTTTTCTGGTTCATTCACATGAGCAAACGGCAGTTCCTGGATAAGAAAAAACACATACTGATACCCACCACGTGCATAGACAGGCAAAGGCCATTATAGGTGTAATCAGCACCCCTTTAACACCATCTGACAACTTGGTAAATCTTAATTCATGAGCTGTGCACCCTGTAGCTTGTTTGGCTAGCAAAGCAATCAGCTACTTCTGGAATTAGCTCTAATTGCAGTACAGCGTACTCAGGCTTCTGCAAATACTGTGAGCTGTATGGGAAGCGAGAACTAGGGAAAAAAGGCTTTGACAAATTCTGAAATTATATGCGAACCATCTATCAGAGCAGCCTAATATAGCTTCTCTGTAGAGAATGTTATTGACAGCTGGTTACAACATACATCTTAGCCCTCCCAAGGCATTAAAAAGGGAGGGGGGTTTAACTTGAAAGTGTGAAAAGGGGAGAAAGTTCTAGCTCTTTCCCATGCCCCTCATTGATTCCACATGAAGGGCAAGAGACAAGTCGGCTACAACTGGAGGCCTTCTGTATGATGAAGAACTCAGATTTTTCTGGATCCCCGGTTATGCAGAGAAATTCCACATGTAGCAAACTTTCCTTCTCGGACTTTCTTTTTGCCAGAGGAGAGATCCATAGGTGGCTGGCTGGGCTGTTTCCCTGCTTGTGCTTTTAGATTAACCTGTTTTCTTTGAATGCTTGAGTCTTTCAAGGATTTTGGTTCTTTATGGATTTACTGGACTGATTATGGACTGAACCTATTGATATTGCGGTGTATGACCAAAGAACTGAATGACTATGCTGTATATATGAACCTTGCTGCAAACTTGATTAAATATAATTTTTCTACAATTAATATTGTTTTTTTGCCTCAATGAGCAACTTTGTTCTCTGGGAAAACTACCAGTTGGCACCCCTGGCATGCTGCCACACTCTGTCACAGTGTCATCGAAGCTACCAACATGAATTTGACCCAACTCTGGGAGGCAGTGAAAGACAGGAGGGCCTGGCATGCTCTGGTCCACAGGGTCACGAAGAGTCGGACACGACTAAACAACAAAATCTCAATAAATAATCCAGATAGTGAGGTGCAGAAATTTTTTTTGAAAAAATAAAAAACCCTAGCACCAAAATTATGTATCTGATAAGCAAATGCAACATCAAAACAAGCTGTTTCATTTCATGTCCTTAAAATGCTTTTTTCCCCTGCTGCAATGCAGGTTTGCTCACATGATTTTTGTTGTACACTACAGAATGGAGTGCAGTAAGTATATCTGGCGTTGTGATTTAACCCTTCCAAGGCACTTTAGCTTCAAGTTGTCTACAGCTCTTTATTGCAAGTTTCTTAACACAAAAAGTGACTCTCTGAATCTCTTTGCCACAGTTCATAATCAGCAGCAGCAATATTACAATAGGGAAAGGGTCCATGTGAACATATGCGTGTTTTTCTGGAACATGTTCTCAAACCAGCACCACCCACGTTCTGATCAGTTAAATGTCAGTGAGGCATCAAGATGGGCCTGACTGATCACCTGAAATGTTAATAACAATGGGGAGACGTAGAGTTTTTTCTCTCTCTGTTACTCTTCACTTTGAAATCCATCTCTGTTTAATTTTTTTAAAGGCCAACTTCCTTTCAATCTGCCCTGCACACGTGGCCTCTATTTGTGTTTGATCAGATCATCCAGACGGCAAGCCCAAGGCACTGCTGGTTGTGGATAATGGGTTCTGTTTGCAGAACAACATGTAGCTTTGCTGGGATTCGCTGATTGTGTAGTTATTAATTGGAGAATGAGTGAAGGGAATCTTATTAAGCTTTATGATTGGGTGAACTCTAAGAATGCTAACATCAGATTTGATATTCGTTGTAATAGCTCAGGAATTCACTTTTTGGGTTTAAAAGGAAAAAAGGGCTGATCTAGTTCACTGCTTTGTTATACAGAAAACCTACAGATGTTAACGACAAATAAATAAACTATCTGCATTTTGACAGATCTCCTTCTAAGGCTCTTAGATATTATCTTTCATGGGGGGGCAGTTTGGAGAAAAATATCCAAATGAAGGAAACAGATTTCAAACATGAGACTCTGTTGGTGTTTTTACACCCTCACATGCTGCTGCCCATAGTTGGAATGACTGAGAGGGACTTTTTCTGGGGTAAGGTGACTGCCAGTCTGTCCAACACTAATCAATCATTCACTTCCACCTCTTAATTCAAAGAAAGCCCTTCCTCTCTGATGAGTGCTTCTTTTTCCCTTTCGTTAGTCTGTTGGAAGCAGTAGTTGATAATTTGCTGTTGATCTGTTCACAACTGTAATAACACATTCTTATTCTTTCTCTTACAAATGTCTCAGAGTGAGTGACTGAGACCTTAATTGCCAGTTAATGAGAAAGAGGTGGACTATCTGGGGAACTTACAGCTATTGTCTTCTGTGAGTCTCTGTACTTCAACTGTGTAACACAAGGAATTTTGCCAGAAATTCAAAACTCTGCTATAGAATCTTGTGTATCAACCAACCAAGGCATCCATGTCGAATAATCAGCAAAGGTTTTGAAACCTGTATATTGTGTCTTGTCTATTTACTGCCTGGGGAGGCAACGAATAAACAAAAGCGACTCTCCTTTGGACATATTGTGAAAAGACAAGACTCACTGGAAAAGGCAATCATGCTGTGGAAAGCTGAAGGCAGCAGGAAAACAGAAAGAACTGACATGAGACAAATTGATTCAGTAAAGGAAACCAGAACATTAAATTTGCAAAATCTGAACGGATTTGTTAATAAAAGACCTTTTGGGGTCACTTCAATTCTTTGAGTCACCACTCCTCAGAGGCAACTAATAGCACATAACAACAATATACAGGCTTGATTATGCAGTTCCAGATGACTATGGGATTGCAATACACCTAGTACTGTGAAATGCATTCATGTCTTGAAGAAGGGGCTATAATACATACTGATAGGCTGGAATGTGTCACGTTTTTCAAAGGCAATAAACATTGTTTCACAGGCTTTTGAGGCATATCTCTTTTTTACATGGGGTTCAGATAAATGCTCCCCAGTCTTCACTGTTTTCATATCACCCAGACAGCAGGGCCAAGGTCCTGCTAGGTATGGATGATGGGTTTTGTAGTACAGCATATCTGAGAAAGATGCAAAAGGCAGCTATAAGTACAACATGGTCCTTCCTTTCACTATTTTGTAAAGCAGAAGAACTTCAACAAATACATTTATTTTAAGGTTGCATTTCAAAGTTTAATGTTTGTTACTCAGTGTGAGGTAGTCGACAGAGTGACAGGCCAGAACTAGGAAACCTGGGTTCAGATTCCCACAACTATGGGATTTCAGGACAGGGTGGGAGACTGGTGAAACCACATGCTAAATATTTCATTTACTTTGAAAGCCCTATTAGGAACATGATAAGTCAGTTCTGATTTAATAGCACAGAATATATTTCTAATCATCACCATCATCTTAGAACTGCAGAGCAGGAAGGGACTTTATTGATCATTGAGTCCAGTTTCTGTCAAGGAGACACAGTGGGGAATTTAAGTCCCAACATCTGGCCCCGTAGCTGGATACCTGAACTACTGAGCTATCCTGATCTGTTTCTCATTTGCCGAGGTCTTGAGTCCTTTCTTTGGCCAATCTGCACATTGTGTAGTGTAGCTAAATTAAAGACATTTGGTTTCTACTGAAGCCTATAAAATCTTCTGAGAAAACTTATCATCATTTAAAGAGTTATCTTGCCCTGTGCTACACTAGTTAGTCTAGGATGGTAAAGAGAAGCTCATTTTGGTAAAATACGTGCTGCAAGTCGGTAAGTTTCAGCCAATTTTTCTTTCTGGCTAAGCCGCAAGAAATATCAGTCCTTTCGCATTAAGTTGCAGACCCAACTCACAAACAGGGAAAGACATTATGTAACATCATCATGAACACCTGAAGTAAGTAATCTTGCATTCTGGGACAAGTCAATGCACAAAGGTGCACAGCTAAAGTGCTGGGACATCAGCAGTCATAATACCAGGAAGTCCCAGACATGGAATGATGAATAGCACATCACAGAACTAGGATAAAGAAACTTGGCTAAAAAATGTGTCTTGGTTGAGCCCAGAAATAAACATGAATAGAGAATATAACATAGGTTAAAGATTTTAGTACTATAAACTTGGCTCCATGCCTTTTCTGCAGGAGTTTTCTTTAATTGCCAAGCAATAAACCAAGAAACATTCTAGCATGAGTCATCCACAAATGTAGCATTTTGGTTGTTGAAATGCCCTGTTTTACCAGCGATGCTTATTTTCAGAAATTAAAGATTCCTTCCTGCTCCCGTAGTCCTGTATGCCCCAATGGTTTCCCCAAGACAAGAGAGATCCTAAAGGAGCTTTGTAGCCTTCACGAGGGTGGGTGTCAGAATGGTGTACTTTATAAAAAACCACTGCAACTGATAACATCATCAGTTTTACAAAGCCTACAGGAGTGCAACAGGATTTCAATACATTGTTTCCATCTTCCCTTTATCTGATACACATCAGATAATGCAATTCTATGTTAGTCTTTCAGCATTGCTGATCTTGGTTTTAATTTCCTTTTGATTTCACAGATCTTGTGAGAAAGCTACTGTTTTTCTTTTTATTCTTTTTAAATTCCTTCTAATGATTACTACAATAGTTCACTTGGTTCCTAAGTGCAAATCACTGCTTGAAATCTTCTTTACAAGGAGTTAAAAATTAATCAAGAATGTTACTTAAACTGTATTTTGACACTATGGTTATTTTGGTGTTCTTTCTCAGCTTTACTCAGATTTTTTAAAAAAACGTTAACCATTAACTGTAATACAACAACACTTTTCCATCTTTTGCTTCCCATTACATAGTCTATTTTATTTCTCTTTTGGCCATGTGGTGACATCCATGCATGTAACCATCTGTTAGGCTGCCTAAAGCATCTACTGTAATGAACAAACTTTTGGCTTCACAGGATTCTGAGTCACTCCCCTACTTCATTTCTGCCCCTGAGACCAAATCCCTGGTGAAGTCTGAGTATACTTTGCTACCTGTGTTGTATTACAGTCACCCTTGCTCATTCACACATCCTGTTTTGGTCTGTGATTGATTTCCTTCTGAACATTCACACAAAAGGTTTCTGTTTCTTCTTCAGCATCTATAGCTTGAATGACCATTATAATGATAGGATTGCATGAAGTTTGCTTGATATTATTTGGTCAGATTTCACATTATAGCCCCTAACTACTTCTGCTATATATAACATCACTATCAGAAACACACTGTTCTTCCAGAGTTTGTTATTTCAAGAGTTAAATATTGTAAATTTCTGCCTGATAATGCCCTATTCCATTTCACTCTAGTTTGCTCACCTGTAATATTTATACATTCCATCTCCGGTTACATGTTTTTAGTTCAACTTAATCAACACTTCTCACATTCTTATCCCATTGTTTGTGTGTTATTCAGTGTTGGACATTTAATCTTTTCTCTGCTGAAGTCCCAAGTGTCCAATGTTAAAAAAAGGAGTAATTTCAACATGGCATTTTATTTGCAAAAGCAGTAGGGATATATTTCTTCTAAAACCAAAGGCCAGTTCTGTCTCCTATGAAAAGCAGAATATGGAATATATTTTACTGACTATGGAGAATCTTCCCAAGATTGAAAACCTTTGTAACCAAATTGGAACTAAGTATCGATCTGGTTTTTAAAACTCTGAAATAAGCACTAATTAGTTCGTTTCTGAGCATCTACCCAAAGGGCAAAATCATATTGCTCAAAGACTTTTCAACTTTGTATGAAAGATTCAAGAATTTGCAGACAATGCTAAACCCTCTTTTCATGCTAAGTCACAAGCTCCCAAGTTCTCAGTCAGATCCTTCCTAATGTCCTCACTTGACTGTGCATGATAGACAAGGTATACTCAAAAGCAGTGTTTGCACCTTACCTGATGCTTCAAAGCAATCTGTCCCTCTCCCTTTTTTATGATCTTACAAACCCCATGCAGATGCATCCGAGTTAAATAGTTTGAATCTTACCATTTGGCTTGTACTAGAACAACAGTACAGCTCTTCACATCCTCAATTGCTTCTAGCTTTCAAAAACACAATGCTAGCATATGCCATGATCAGGCTAGGATGTTGGCTGATCTAATTCAGCTAGCACGGCTACTTAAAAATGACATGATCTATGCTCTAATCATAATGGCAAAAATGGGAATGGCAGCACCAGCAACAACAACACAGCAATATGAAGTCACATGCTCACCAAAACTGAAAAAGGAAATCTTCAATCAGTGGCAATCTGCAGCTGACAATGACCTCATTTCCATTGTGCAGGCAGAACCTGCCCAACAGGATTTGATGGTCGGGAGGGAAAAGATGGTGATCAGATTTGAATATTCTGTCTGAATTTGATATCATTCTTGTTCAAGAGGTTTGGTCAAATATTGATATAAGTCAGAGCAGCTATCCTGTTTCTTTTTTCCAGCCCCCGCTAAGTGGCTGTAATTGCCAGAGTGTTTCTGCTCAACGTCATCTGTCCGACCCACCAGATCTTTCATGTTCCCACTCCAAGGGAGACCCAGAAGTCTTCTACAAGGAGTAGTGCCTTCATCATGTTAGCACTGATTCTATGGAACCAGTTCATGTTGGAGTTACACCTGGCACCCTTCCTGCTAACTATCATCCTTTCCCTATCCTTTCAGGAAAGCCTTTCAGAATAACCCCTAGCTCAGTGGTCCCCAACCTTGGGCCTTCAGATGTTCTTTGACTACAACTCCCAGAAGCCTTCACCACCACCTCTACTGGCCAGGATTTCTGGGAGTTGAAGTCCAATAACATCTGGAGGCTCAAGGTTGGGGACCACTACCCTAGCTGATGATACACTGCTGTTTTTGCTCTTATAGAGAAAGCACCTTGAATCATTGACGTTCCACTGAGTTTATGTTTATTATAGTTTTTATATGTTTCTGTTATTGGTATGTTATTTTACTTGTTGTGAACTGCCCTGAATAGTGCACTGCACTAATGGAGCAGTATATAAAGCTAAGGAAATAAAATAAAATAAGATAAAATGTACTCTTCAAAGTTTCAAAATATTAAGCAAAAACACCATCTTTGCATTTAATTATTAGCACATACTATACAGTATTTACTTTCACAAAATTCTAAGACAGTTTAGCCCTATGGCATACTCTGAATGAACCTTTCTTGGATTTGGATTCCCAGTACTTCCCTATAGTTCTTTAAGTTGTAAGCTTCTGAGTTTGTAGCTGGCGACTTGCCTGTAAGGATAGGGAAAGGATGACCCTTCTTTCAGCCATGCTACAGGTTGGCTACAGGTTAATTTGAATGAGTTCTTGCTGGGCACCTCTCAAGAGTAAACATCTCTCACTTAAGACATACCACAGACATCCAGAACTACTATATGCGGCCCTTTTTGTCTAACCTGACTATTTGTTCTGATAAAATAATTTTAAGTTGATATTTTAACCTGCTGTGAGGCACTTGTGATGAAGACATATTCAGCTCTACACAAGGAAGCATCATTATTATGCCCTTGTCTCTCATAAATTGAAATATCTAGTCTTCCATCTTTACATGGGACAGCACACAGACAGTGTGGACTTTTTTCTTTAGTTATTTCCAAATAGTATAGTTTACCATCTTGCCCTTGCCCTCCCCTTCTTTATTTAACTGGGGGAAATTCATAGTTTTATAAAAGGCAAAAGTGGAATATGATGTCATTAAAACATTGTATCCTACCACTTTCACCAAAAGCCCATATTATGACCATCGCCCTCTGTCATTCTTGTGAACTACTTTCTAGCACTACTACTGTTTTGCAACAACAGATTGTAACAGGTCGTTCCAACAATAAATTTAATATGTGGTTTCATGGAGAATGTCGACTAGACACATGATTTATCTCAGCCTTACTTGAGAAGCAAAGGAAATATTTCCTTAGAAAAATACTATCAGCTGAAAAAGCAGTACAAAATGCTCTTCTCAGTAAGGAAAGTAAGATGCAAAAGGAGACATGAGACCTCTTGGTACATGCCTTATCTAATTATAATAAGCCGTTTGGGGCACTGATGATAGGTGCTCTGCCTGGTAAAACTAAAATGGAAATAACACCCTTAAAACACATCTTATGACCCATCAATGTTGGCCACAAATCTTATAGAATCTATATGTCCTGGCTTGCCAGAAAAGCTCATCATGAAATTAAAAACTTAATTGATTAGGTAAAGTTTAGGAAGGTACCAGGTCCTGGTGGGCTTCCACCTGAATTGCCAAAAAATAAGTATCTGGAATGAAGGATCTCTCTTTTAGATGCCACTTTTTGATTTTCATACAAAAATGGGGTAGAGATCAGACTCATTAATTAAGGCAATAACAGTGTTCACTTTCAAAATATAGGGATTGCAAAACAGCAGGAACTGACCATCCAATAAGGACTTATGCAAGCCATTTGACCAATAAGCTGTTACTTTGGATGGGAAACCAACAGATTGACCTAAGAGATCCATCTTGGACCATTATTCTTGCTCATTTGGAAGACAAATATAGTAATCCAGGTGGGAGGTAAGAGTTTTAAGCTGTTTTTTTTTTAATTTGACAGGGGCTTTTAACTCTATTTTTGGTTAACAGTTGTAGGATGAATTGGATAGGACCTAGACAGATAGAATGTTGCTCCTTATTTTGACCAATTGTCAGGTTTGCAATAGTCCACAGCATGAATTATCTTTTAAGATGACCCCCTCCCCCAAAAGCATGGTTAACACCTATACAGGTATTCTTTGAATGAATAGAATTTGTGTCTATGTTGCAAAAGATCTGTGGCCAGGATATGGGGCAGGTGCAACGAAAACCTCAAGCTCATTGGAGCATTTCCTACTTATGAGGCTCAGTCCTTGAGGGCAATTTCTTGGGAATTTCCTATCAGTAAAAATATTGCTCAGGTGCAATGGAGTCCCTTAGAACTTTTGCTGACATTCTTTTGGTCTGCAACTTTTATGTATAACTGACAGATCTGAAATTCCAATCTCTGCTTGGACATTGCTAATCATGATACAAATGGGGGCACCTTAACAGAATGATACTGGGTAACATTTTCTCCCCTGTCTTCCAGTATACTTTCTGTGTGCTATGTGTAAATGGTCAGGGGGTCATTTGAAGAGGCCATATGACTGTAATAAGCAATATTGATTTGTTGAGGAGAATAAGGTCTTGAAGCAGGAGTGCTCACAACCCTAGTGAATGTCAGGCAAAGTGATTTGAGTAAAAGCAGCACAAAGATAAGGATACTCTTCCAGGATGACAGAACTTCTATAAGTGAGCAACAAGTAGCAAGTATTTATCAGTCTCAAAATACTAATCCCTTTGCTGCCCCTAGGGTTTGCCAAAGAGCAACCATCATACGTCTCTCCGACATGCAAAAAAAACTGTCTGTTTTCAGCATCACTGCTAGCAGAGAAGCATAAGGCGCTGTGTTAGCATAATGCCAGCAGTCTCTGACAATATGTTCAAGCAGCTGGAGCTCTCTTTTTGAGTACCACAGCATTAGCAATGCCGGATGCCGTTCTGCATTAACCAGCTCTTTACATAGCTGATTACAGCGTAAAGATGACAGATAAGGTGTGGACATGAAATAAGCCATGTAGCCTATTGAAAGGATGTGCTTGCTTGTCCAGGTACTAGAGGACACAAAAAATGTAGTCCATGAAGCTGCCAATCATTTTGTTTACAACGCTGTGCAAGGCTCTTGCATCTGCAGCTCCAGTAGTGGACTCCAAGGATCTTAATGTCTAGGCAGCTAAGATATGCCAAGGATACAACGGCTCAGCTTCAATACCAGCAGTGCATATGAGCAGCTACCAAGTCAGTATGGGTTGGCAGACTCCATGACCTATTAGGAAGGGTAGCCTGTGGGCAGAGCAAGGGGGAAACTCACCCCAGGCAGGGGACTGAGACCTTTCTATTCAGGCCATGAGCTACTTCTGGTAGCCATTAGGCTTCTGTTTGGTTCGATATGATGTTTGATTAAAACCTGTCTCATCAGTCTGAGTTGGTGTGTTGTGGTGTCGCTCTCAGAATGCCTGGACAGATTTTTTCCTGGAGGTTTCCCTGATTCCTGCTCTCTTTTTTGTCTGGGACCACCACTAGTGATCGATCACACATGGATTTGTATTGTAGCTGCCAGCTCATTCATGGGATTTAAAAACACTAAAAGGGGTCCATCTGGCCCAAGACCTGTGAAGGTTTTAATTCTGCCATGGTTGCTTCTTCTATATGGACATTTTGTTTCTAAGATACAGACCAAACTGTTTTCAGCATGCCCTTCTCTTTGATGGAGCAGAATGATAAGTGGAGGGTTGTCCAACCAAAAGATTGTGTAAAATAATGCATGTCTCTGATCTAACCATGCAGGAGGAGACTTTCTCTGTGTGCCATCTAATGAGAGCCAAAGAAGGCAATGTTATGTCATCCTTCTACAGTTTCTTGCCCTTCCCTCTGAAAAGCTGGCATGCCTCTTTCTGAAGATAAAGACTTACTTTAGGCTCATGTTACTCAGCCATCTTTTAGGTACATGGATAAGGCTACAACTACCACTCAACAATGCGTCAACATTGCAAAGTACTATCAAAGAAAAGTACCAGATCCCTCCTTTTATATCAACCTGTCTTTGTCTGACTGCAGAGAGTATTTTGCCTGTTGGGGACAAATATCAAACTTCTTGAAGACCTCTTTTTAATATTAACCAAACAAAAATATGGTTGTAATATGTAGATGCCCAGTGCCTGTCACCCATTACAACAACATTAATATTGATGGTTGTTGGGGGGTTTTCGGGCTCTTTGGGTTCTGAAGGTTGTTCTTTCTGATGTTTCACCAGTCTCTGTGGCCAGCATCTTCAGAGGACTGGAGTAGGAACTCTGTCCGTGATCTGTTGCAGTTTGTTGGATAGTTGAGTATTCATAGCTGTGGGAACACCTTTTGTCCTTTTCAGGAGATTGAGTGATTATGGTGATCAGCATGTTTTGGTTGTCGGTATATTGTTGTGGTAAGGGAGAGATTATCTGTCAATGTGATTGATGGGTGTCGTTAGCTGGTCTTTTGTGTGCAATGATCCCTGTGGTTGGGTAGAGTTCATTGACCTTTTGCACGCTGTCTTTTTCAGTACTGGGAGCCAGGCCTTGTTGAGTTTTAAACTTTCTTCTTTTTTGTTGAAGCTCTGCTGATGTACATGGATTTTAATGACTGCAGTCTAACATAATGATTGCTAGAGTTGTCCAGTACTTCAGTATTTTGAAATAGAATTTCATGTCCAGCTTGTTTTAGGGCATGTTCAGCTAATGCTGATTTTTCCGGTAGCTTTAGTCTGCAGTGCCTCTCATGTTCTTTGATTCTGGTGTGAATGCTGCGTTTTTTGGTTCCAATATATACCTGTCCACAACTGCAAGGTATCCGGTATACTCCTGCAGTGGTGATGGGCCCCTTCTGTCATTTGCTGACTGTAACATTTGTTGTATTTTTGTGGTGGGTTTGAATACTGTTTGTCGGTTGTATTTTTTCAAAAAGTTTCCCCATGCAGCCCGTGACCCCTTTGATGTATGGCAGAAATACTTTATTTGTGGGTGGCTGTTTTTCTTCTTCAGTCTGGTGTTGTTTTCTTGGTTTGATGGCTCTTGTGATTTCATTTTTGGAGTAGCCATTTGCCTGTAGGACCCAATTCAGATGGTTGAGTTCGGTGCTGAGAAATTGAGCTTCACAGTTCCTATTTGCATGGTCTACCAGTCTTTTGATTGTGCCTTTTTTTTGTCATGGGTGGTGGTTGGAGTTTTTGTGTAGGTATTGCTCTGTGTCGGTGGGTTTTCTATTGGGTCCTTGTAGGAGATCAGTTTTGCATATGACCATAACATCTAAGAAAGGGAGTTGGCCCTGTATTTCTTTTTCCATGGTGAATTGTATATTTGGGTAGATGCTGTTAAGATGGTTTAGAAATACTTCCAGTTTTTCTTCACCATGGTTCCAAATTGCGAAAATGTCATCCACGTATCGAACCAGACTGTGGGTGTGAAGGGTGCCGAAGCCAGGGCCTGTTTTTTCGAAATGTTTCATATAGAAGTTTCCTATAACCAGGCTGAGGGGGCTCCCCATGGCCACTCCATCTGTCTGTTCATAGAACTCATTATCCCACTGAAAGTAGCTGTTCGTTAGGCAGTGTTAGAAAAGGGCCTTGATGTCTTCTGGAAAGATCTGCTGGAGGAGCGTCAGAGTGTCCTTTATCAGTACCTTGGTTAATAGGGATACTATGTCATAGCTGATCAGTCTGTCCCCGGGGTTGAGTTTTAGGGTGCTGATGTTGCTTATGAAATGTCCCGAGTCTTTGATATCGGATAAGGTTTGTCCAATGTGGGTCTATACGAGGGTGGGTAGGTATTTTGCTAATTCATTTGTCGGGGAGCCGATGGCACTTACAATGGGCCTGAGTGGGATTGAGTCTTTGTGGCTTTTGGGGAGTCCGTATAGTCTTGGTGGGAGAGCTTCTGTCTTGCAGATTTGTTGAAGGATGTTAGGGTGCAGGGAGGAACTCCTGATCAGCATGTTTGTTTGTTTTGTTATTTTGTTGGTTGGGTCCCATTTCAGTTTTCTGTAGTTGGTGAGGTCTAGAAGTTACCTGATTTGTCCTTGCATTCTTCTGTTTGCATGATTACTGTGGCGTTGCCTTTGTCTGCTGGCAGGATGATGATGTCCGGATCTGAGTTTAGGGACTTGATAGCACTGCTCCCCTTTCTTGTTAGGTTGCTTTTTGGGGGATTTTGCTTTTTGTAGGATCCTTGTCACTTCACCTCTTATTTCTTCTGCCTTTTGTTCTGGAAGATGATATAATGCTAATTCCATAATGATGTCTTCCACAGGAATTTTACTGGGTGTGACTGCAAAGTTTCCTCCTTTGGCTAAGACTGAGGTTTCTTCTGGGGAGAGTTGGCGTTCAGATAGGTTGATGATGGTGCGCGAGGTGTATAGTGTAGGTTTCTGTTGGCCTGTTTGGCATTTTGTTGAATTTCTGTTTTTGTCTGGCTATGGGGTTCACCATTTCTTTCTCCATCTTTCTGTAAGAGAGGGTATCGATCTTGTCCCAATCTTGACTTCTCATTTTAGGCTGATATTGATGTGTAGGAATAGTAGTTCTTTGTCTGTGGATTCCAGTTTTTTGCAGGTTGTGTGGATTCTTTCCCGTAGGAGGGCATGTTCCAGGCAGTTATAGATGCGGCTAGCCTGAGGGGAAACGTAGGTCCTTTTTTGTCCTGGGGAAGGCTGGTATGGTTTTTATGTCTCTGCAGCATAGTAGAAATGTTAAGGAACACAGTAGGTGTGCTCTTTTGCTTCAGAGTACTTCCAGTCTCCGGGTGTCTGACCGTTTCCTCCCCATAGAGGTGTTCTATGTATTCTTGAAGGCTTTCATGGCCAGGATCCGATGGCTGTTGTGGGTTTTTTGGGCTTTTGGCCATGTTCTGAAGGTTGTTCTTCAGTCTCACCAGTCTCTGTGGCCAGCATCTTCAGAGGACTGGAGTAGGAACTCTGTGCTCTGTTGCAGTTTGTTGGATAGTTGAGTATTTATAGCTGTGAGAACACCTTTTGTCCTTTTCAGGAGATTGGGTGATTATGGTGATCAGTGTGTTTTTGTTGTGGATGTATTGTTCTAATAAAGGGGAGAGATTATCTGTCAATGTGATTGATGGGTGTCGTTAGCTGGTCTTTTGTGTGCAATGATCCCTGGTCCTTGTGGTTGGCTAAAGTTCATTGACCTTTTGCATGCTGTCTTTTTCATTACTGGGAGCCAGGCCTTGTTGAGTTTTAAACTTTCTTCTTTTTTGTTGAAGCTCTGCTAATGTTTATGGATTTCAATGACTTCCTTGTGCAGTCTAACATAATGATTGCTGGAGTTGTCCAGTACTTCAGTATTTTGAAATAGAATTTCATGTCCAGCTTATTTTAGGGCATGTTCAGCTACTGCTGACTTTTCCGGTTGTTTTAGTCTGCAGCATCTCTCATGTTCTTTGATTCTGGTGCAAATGCTGCGTTTGTGGTTCCACAACTGCAAGGTATCCGGTATACTCCTGCAGTGGTGAGGAGGTCTCTTTTGTCCTTTGCTGACCGTAACATTTGTTATATTTTTGTGGTGGGCTTGAATACTGTTTGTCGGTTGTATTTTTTCAAAAGTTTCCCCACGCAACCTGTGACCCCTTTGATGTATGGCAGAAATACTTCATTTGTGAGTGGCTGTTTTTCCTCTTCAGTTTGATGTTGTTTTCTTGATTTGATGGCTCTTTTGATTTCATTCTTGGAATAGCCATTCACTGGTAGGGCCCAATTCAGATGGTTGAGTTCGGTGCTGAGAAATTGAGCTTCACAGTTCCGATTTGCATGGTCTACCAGTCTTTTGATTATGCCTCTTTTTTGTCTTGGTGGTGGTGGGAGTTTTTGTGTAGGTACCGGTCTGTGTCGGTGGGTTTTCTGTAGACCTTATGTCCTTGTAGGAGGTCAGTTTTGTATATAACCAGGACATCTAAGAAAGGGAGTTGGCCCTGTATTTCTTTTTCCATGGTGAATTGTATATTTGGGTAGATGCTGTTAAGATGGTTTGGAAATACTTCCAGTTTTTCTTCACCATGGTTCTAAATTGCGAAAGTGTCATCCACGTATCGAACCAGACTGTGGGTGTGAAGGGTGCCAAAGCCAGGACCTTTTTTTAAAATGCTCCATATAGAGGTTTGCTATAACCGGGCTGAGGGGGCTCCCCATGGCCACTCCATCTGTCTGTTCATAGAACTCATTATACCACTGAAAGCAGCTGGTCGTTAGGCAGTGTTGGAAAAGGGCCTTGATGTCTTCTGGAAAGATCTGCTGGAGGAGTGTCAGAGTGTACTTTATTGGTACCTTGGTTAATTGGGACTACTACGTCAAAGCTGATCAATCTGTCCCCGGGGTTGAGTTTTAGAGTGCTGAGCTTGCTTATGAAATGTCCCATTAACATTCCTGACTATATTATCTCCATTGTGGATTACAATTCCCACTGGTGAAGAAAGGATTTGCAATAATCCTGTTAACTTTGTGAGCAGTGTGCAGTGAAGCAAATAAAAAGCTCCATAATGGTGTCCCATATTGAATGCACATTTATAGCTCCAGGGAAAGCAAGATCAATCTCATTACATATGGTTATGATCATAAATTTTCATTAGCTTGGATGACAAAAATGTTTGAAGGGGTGAGAAAGATTTCCTGTTTAATTGCTTACACAGGGAATTGTCTTGATAAATAAGAGTGTTGCTCAGATGACAGTGATCTGGAAAAGATCACTAAGTTCTAAAAGATTCCCGTGATCTAGAAAAGATCACTAAGTTCTAAAAGATTCCCGTGATCTGGAAAAGATCACTTAGTTCTAAAAGATTGCAGAGCAATGCCTTTGCTCCCTGTCAGGTTCCTCAGTCATGCAGCCAGACAAGTATCTCCTGCACTTTGGTTGAATTCCTTATATAGATATGCTGAATTCTGCACTTTGTGCTTCATTGGATGCACTTTATAGCTGTTAAACTCCTTCCGCTTTGGAGTAAGCCTGGAACAAGAAGATCTGGCAGTACTTTTTGTTCTTTAGTCCATCCCTTTTCTGATTGCTCTCACTGCAGTTATTCAACTCACTAACTAGTTGGTATCTGCTTCAACAATTAATTTGCTGAGATGGGAAAGCAGTCATTGGAAGACGGATGTGCAGTGAAATGGGGCTAGATTAGCCAGTTGAGGGGAAGCATGCAAAGCCATCTAAGATGGGAATTGGTGAATTTCCTAGGGTTGTCTTACTCAGAAGTCCCTATTCTGGACAAGGTGTTTTTTTCCAATATAAGTTTTCTGCCTGGGATAGATACTGGAATGTTGTCCCTGCTGATGATTTGTGCTTTGCGGCATCTGTCACATATGTGTTGTGAATTTGGCTGGGTTATCCTACTGAGAAGTTGCTGTTCTAGACCATTGTGTTCTATTCTGGTGGGTTTTGATGTCTAAACTATTGTTCAGATGTTTGTCCATCACATCCCACTATTTTTGGCACCAGCTTTTATTAAGAAATACCCATTCCAGCCACTTTTGTTCTGCTTTTATCTAGTCCCTGATAATCTGAAAATTATTTCAATAGGCAGAGCTCAAGTTTCTTGTGAAGGTTTTTACCTGTCCAGCAGATTAGAGCAAGTCAAAAGGGATTGATAAATTGAGTCCAGAAAATGATTAATTCCTGCTTGAGAAAAGGAGTAATCCTGGCCACTTCAATAGTAGTAGTTTTTGAGACTACTTCTTAAGAAACCCACACTAGATCTGGAAAACTGTAACTAGCTCCATATCTGCTGTTTCAACATGCCCAAGATGCGAATGGCAGTCAAACTCCAGAGGCAGCTGACGGGAAGGAATAATTTAGATCTATTTCACACTTTTGCCAATATTTGGTACTTGGCCACCCTGATGAATGAAATCTGTCAGGAGAGAGATAAACCAGAACCTCATTGAGTTTCCTTGATTTCTCAATAGCATTTTATGCTGTCAACCCTGGTATCTTGTCCAACCAACTCTGTGAGTTTAGGTTGGGACAGCAATAAAATAAATGGCTCTGAACAGAACACAGTACTGGGAGATTTCTCCTCTGCTGCTGCAGGGGATCTGAACTGCTGTGCTTCCACTGGTTCTGACTTACTGCTCATTAATATCCATATGAAAATGCCACCGAGATCATTTATTTTCTTGAAACTTGTTTATTTGCCCTGGCATTCCTGTTGCTCTTTAAAACAAACAAATAAACATTGTGGCATGGTTTTAGCTGCTTGTTAAGTTGCTGCTCAAAAAGTTTTGATGATTTCTGTTTAGCTAATTTATTCTTGTTGCATTATCTTATATTGACATCACTTTTCTCAATACAACAGTGATATAAGCAAGGTTAAAACAATAGAGTCCAAAACTTTGGAAAGTACAAGGTTATAGAAAATTTGGGACAATCCAAATGAACAGTCATAAACTGAAGAATTGTACCTAATTCCTCTGTTTCCTCATCACAGGTCCTCTAGCAGACTTGCACTGTGACAAATCCAAGCAATCTCACATAAAATGCAGCCAGGAGCAAGCATGGACAACTCCGGGAAATTATTCTATGCATGTTCCAGTAATATACAGCAGACAGAAGGAGGGGGTCACACATGCATGTCAAATGCTTATACAACATACTTCCTTAATTGTCTACTTGAAGAATCCACCCTAGCTTAGAAAGAATGACACCAGTATTCTAGTGAGCTCCCAAGTGGTGAATTTACATTGTGCATTGAGCCCCAGTCATTACTGTGCAATATCCTTTTACAATCAAAACATTAAAGCTAGATTTGCTTCTCTGTGGGATTTACTTGCAAACTTTAAAACTGTGGACTGCATATATCCACAGGGGACTAGGCTAAAAGTTTATTTTGCCCCCACCAAGCAATTATCTGCAGGTAGCCTGAATTCTCTTTGGTCACCTTCCATAGATTTCCCTTTACATTTACTGACACTAAAATGACAATTTACTCTGCTATTTATATACTTCAATTAGATGTGGTGCAGCTAATAACCTTGTCAGGTTTTACCAAGACTGGAAATATTCTCGTTTCACAGCTCACCAGCTCATCAGAGGCAAAAGCAGATGCTTCAGTAGCAAAATTAAAACACTTATTAAACTTTGCATACCAGCCACCAGGTTAGTCAGGGCTAGAGTACAATAGTTATGCCATTTATATTCCATTTATGCATCAGCCCAAAATTGCACATGACATCTATCATGGCATTTTAAAAAGATCTATTTTATTTAAAACATCTGCCTGGGATACAACCTGTAAGTGCTGATCAACGTATAAGGGATAGTCACCATTGCATGCGGCCCAGTAGTAGACATTTCACTAATTTCAGTGCCATTCTGAATTGTAATGTTCAAAGATGGCCTTTTATGTCAGAATGTAGACTGGATCCCATTTCTGAGAGAAAAGGGGGTTGGAAGTGTATATGTAGTACTAGGCATCCTTCAGTCTCAAGAGACTATGGTAACGTGCTCTATATGGAGGTCTTGGAACAGTGTCTAGTGTGGCTGAGAAGGCCAATTCGAGAGTGACAATCCCTTCCACACTGAAGACAAATACAATCTGTCCCCTGTCCAGCTCCCTGGTTTTGCTTGTTTCGGGACTGCCTCTTTGCCTCGGCCTGCTGGACAAGTGTCTCTTCAAATTGGGAGAGGCCATGATGCACCGCCTGCCTCCAGGCTGAATGCTCAGATGTCAGGGTTTCCCATCTGTTGAGGTCCATTCCTAAGACCTTCATATCCCGCTTGCAGATGTCCTTGTATCGCAGCTGTGGTCTCCCTCTGGGACGGTTTCCCTGCACTAATTCTCCATGCAGACAGAATCCTGTTGGCAGTTAATGCTTGCAAAAGAGAAATGGTGTAAGAGCTTGGTTATGTGTGGGAAAAACTCTGGTTTTAAATCTGCTTTAGCATGTTTGAAATTGATTTTTGAAATTCCAACTACAGGACATACAGGGAAGCACACTCTTCTTTTGCCTTGGAAGTTATGTGGATTTTTGTTTGTTTTTTGGTGGAAAGAATCATATTTTACTCACCCACAAGGGGATTGTTTATTTTAAATCATTTGTGAAATCCATTTATTCTGAACCATTTTGACATATGTGAACACCTCTGCCAGTGTAAATTGTGTCTGTGGCGTATGTCAAGTAATGGATGCCACTCACTAGAGTGCTTCCCTTTTGCCATCTCCAACTGCAAGACTTGTCAATGTTTCTGATGAGTTACTGTTCTCCACTCACTGGTGTGCCTTCCCTCCCACCACCAGCCATCACTTCCTCTCTGTCTCCACCCCTTGCTTGTGTGTGTGTGTGTGTGTCCCTCCTGCACATTGGTTCAAGTGGTAGCATGCAATTTTCTTTATGTAAGTGTAAGTCACCTGCATGATTCTAACCTAAGAATGAATATCAGTGTATAGGCTAGTCACCAACCCTAACTAAAAACAAAATTGAGAGGACTAGCTCCAAAGTGGAAAACAAGCGAACTTCAAGATTTAGGTTGCTGTTTCCTTCATGAGCCAAGCTGGGGCAGCTGCCTTCAATGACAAAGCAAATTGTCATGCAACAAGTGAGCAAGAGAAACTCACTATAAGATGCCAAGGTACAGGGGTGCTCAGTCTGAGGGAGATTCTGAACACCGCTAAGTCTGGGTTTGCCCATTTCTGTAAAATGGGCAATATCAGATAGTGAAATAAATGTAGCTGTCCTGCATGAACTGGACATGCTTGCACTGGATAGTATGTTTGGATCTTTCAGTGCTTGGCGTGTGTACGTAGGAAAAGAGAAAAGGTGTGGACACATTTTGCATAGACCACAGACAACTGCTGGAATTTCATTTGCAGTCTTGCATGCCGCCTGCAGTTTGATTAACTGGGAAGGACTTTTCAGGGCTGGGATGGCTGTCTATTTATCCAGCACTAACCAGTCGTCCCTTCCAGCCTTTGAATTCAAAGAGAGCTCCACCTCTGTGCGTGCTTCTTTCCCTCTCTTTCCTTGGTTCTTGCCAGTGTTTTCCCCCCTGTTGATCTGTTCAGTTGGTTGCTAGGTGTGTATGCAGTAAAAAAAAAAAAGCAGTATAAACAAGTCTGTAACTTCAAGCAAGTAAAGAAATGTTTTTATTCTTTCTCCTACAAATGTCTCAGAGTGAGTTATTGAGATGTTAAATGTGCCCTAGTGAAAAAAAGAGGTGGATTCTGGGGAACCTGTAGCTGTTCTCCTCTGTTGATCTCTGCACTTCTATTGCATAGCAAAAGGAATTTTACCAGAAATTCAAAACTCTGCAACAAAAACAAATCCCCAAAGGCTTGTTATTTTGGTCTCACACTTGAGCCTTGACAAAAAATCTCAGCAGCAATGTTTGTTCACATTTTGTGTTTTTCCTTACACATTGCCTCTAAGAGTATTCCAGGGAAGCTAGGTGTGGACAGTGCTGAAAAGGGGGAATGTCAAAGCATCATTTGCCACTGAAATTCCACTATTTAGCTAGAATGGGGCTTCTTTTAATACAAATACAAACCTTTTTTGTTTAATCTAATCAAAACCTTACTGTGGCTGTACTACCTACAGGACAGGGCATTCTCTAGATCACTCATTCATAAGGGTGCCATAGGTCAGAGGCAACTTTATGGCACATAATAATAAAATCATAGAAGGATAGAGTTGGAAGGAGCCTATGAGGCCATCAAGTCCAACCCCTGGCTCAAGGCAGGAATCCAAATCAAAGCACATCTGACTGATGGTGGTCAAATTTTCTCTCAAATGCCTCCACATCGCTGGAGTGCTCAACACCTCCCCCTGAGATCATGGGTTCCAATGTCATACTGCTCTAACAGTTAGGAAGTTTTTTTCTGATATAATAACACTGAATAACATGTAATAATACAGGAGTACGACAAGGCTGTATATTGTCTTCCTGCTTATTTAACTTATATGCAGAATACATCATGCGAAAGGCCGGACTGGAGGAATCCCAAGACGGAATCAAGATTGCTGGAAGAAATATCCACAACCTCAGATATGCAGATGATACCACTCTGATGGCAGAAAGTGAGGCGGAATTAAGGAACCTCTTAATGAGGGTGAAAGAGGAGAGTGCAAAAAATGGTCTGAAACTCAACAGCAAAAAAACTAAGATCATGGCCACTGGTCCCATCACCTCCTGGCAAACAGAAGGGGAAGATATGGAGGTAGTGACAGATTTTACTTTCTTGGGCTCCATGATAACTGCAGATGGTGACAGCAGCCATGAAATTAAAAGACGCCTTCTTCTTGGGAGGAAAGCGATGACAAACCTCGACAGCATCTTAAAAAGCAGAGACATCACCTTGCCAACAAAAGTCCGAATAGTCAAAGCTATGGTTTTTCCTGTAGTGATGTACGGAAGTGAGAGCTGGACCATAAAGAAAGCTGACCGCCGAAGAATTGATGCTTTTGAACTGTGGTGCTGGAGCAGACTCCTGAGAGTCCCCTGGACTGCAAGGAGAACAAACCTATCCATTTTGAAGGAAATCAACCCTGAGTGTTCACTGGAAGGACAGATCCTGAAGCTGAGGATCCAGTACTTTGGCCATCTCATGAGAAGAGAAAACTCTCTGGAAAAGACCCTGATGTTGGGAAAGTATGAGGGCAAGAGGAGAAGGGGACGACCGAGGATGAGATGGTTGGACAGTGTCATCGAAGCCACCAACATGAATTTGGCCCAGCTCTGGGAGCCAGTAGAAGACAGGTTGGCCTGGCGTGCTCTGGTCCATGGGGTCACGAAGAGTCGGGCACGACTAAACGACTAAACAACAACAATACCAAATTGCAAGAAGTAAAGGGAATTAAACAAGAAATATTAGAGACTCAATTTTGAAACCTCCTTCTATCACAGCCCCTAATGTAAACCAGAAAACAACAATTTCCCTTCCCTTCTTTTCGTAATCACTCTCAGGACCAACCATTTCATAATAAGTTCTTCCACCCAACTACATAACTGGCATTCCTGGCATTCCAGAATTCACCTGCATCCCCATTCTGGTAACGTTAATTATTATATTAGTTATAATTACCATTGTGTTAATCATGTTAACAATTATCATGCTAATTATAATAATTATGCAAATTAATTCAAATTACTTTCATCTCATTTTTCCTATAAGACTTTTCCAAAATGTGCAAATATATCTACATATGCTAACTAAAAAAAAGAACTCAACAGTAAAGAAATCACCACACAGGAGTAATTAAAGCCTGGCACAGGGGATTTCAGTGTTTTAACTCTTAAAAGTCCAGCTTAGATCTTCTGAGTATTCATCTACATTAATGCCAAATGAAGCTTTCACTTCCCCCTTTTTCCCCCTTGAAAGTCTCTTTATCTTTAACTATGACAGACAGGTCTGTTCTTTGCCACGCAGGCAGGAGTTTGGGCAGCAGAGATGGGAGATAATTTAATTTCAGTTTGTTCGGAAAAATTTGCCAACATTTTCAGATATTTGAGATTTTAAAAATCTGAAGGTGTTTTTTAAAAAAATATGAGAGAAAATAAAATTGACATTTTTTCATCATGATTTTCTCATCGTACTTAAAGAATGCATGAAATGTATTTTAATACATATTTTCATGGAGAGAGATATAGCACTATGGAAGTAGTCAAATTTCTAAACCTAAGCACGCGTAACTGAATCACAGCATATTATTTCAACTCCATTTTTCTTCTCTTCTCCTTCTCATCTTTTTTCTATATAAAAGTTTGGATTGTACATGCCTTCAAACCAGGAACCGTTGTTTTATACTGATAGATTTATACCTCTCGATCATCTGCAGTATCCTTCAGCTAGCCAGGTCCATTGAGTACTTCTATTTAGCTAGATGTTTTTTAAAAGTCTAGAAGAAGATTGTCTCATTTCCTTATCTGACAGCTGTAACAAGATTTTAACACTTCACAGGTTTAACAACAGAATGATTTGCCAGTAGCGCTTCTTTGACACCTCTGTGACTAACTGTATCACAGAAGTGATTGTACCTGAAGGAATCTGTTTCTCACCAACATTTTAAAAAACTAACATTTTCAGCTACAATTGCCCCATTGCATTTCCATAGTAATGTGCATGTAGGAAAGAAACACAATAATTTAAAATACTATTTAAACATTTAAACCAGATGTTGGAAAGTTTCTTTGAAAAAGAAATTAGTTGTGGTTATAAGCTCTAGGCTGCAAAAGCAGGTAAGTAGCTGTAACAGTTACAGGTTTTTTTTAGAAATAACTCTTCATTTTCTGGTTTTTCAAAAGATAAATTACCATTTTCCTTTCTTTTAAGACAAGGTTTTTTTGCCTATGATATAAAATTTGCCTATCTACTTATGTGTTTCCTCAACACTCTTGACAGAGCTTGAGGCTGTACTTTATGTGATATTCCTTATCCACCATTTGGTGAAACTATAACTTGGTAAATACAAAATTAACTTTTAAAGTGGCAAACTTGCTGCAGAAGATCTGAAGTTGGTTCTCATTAAATTATAAATGTACTATACCTGGACCATTATTACTGGGGGATAGTATTGATTAAAAGCAACTAACATCTCTAATTAGTTACTTTCTTCATCTGTTTGAAGCATTCAGCTACACAGGCATGAAAAAAAAAACCAACTTTGAAAAACATTAACTCTCATTGACCACACATTTTGAAACCAGTATTAAAATCAATGTGGAAGTAACACAATAGCTGGATAGCTCAGTGGTTTAGGTATCTGGCTGCAGAGCCAGAGTTTGAGAATTCAATTCCCCACTGTGCCTTCTATGAGTAGAATCTGCCTGTGTGGTTTTGGGCAAGCTGCACAATCTGAGGATTCCCCCAGGAGAAGAAACTGGTAAACCACTTCTCAATATTCTCCACCTAGAAAACCCTGAAAAGGTTTACCATAAGTCAAAATGGACTTGACAGCACACCATGATTATTATATGGAAGAAACACTTAGGGATATCCGAATTAGCCTGGTCAACTCACTGGGCTTTGCATGGCACACATGTCCATCATCGGTAACAACCAACTGTGGAAGTAGCTCAGCTGGTGCTTCCCCACCTCCCTGAGGTGCTGACCACCTAGCAGCCGAGCAGAGAGATTCATCATCCCGCCTCCTCACCAGAGTGGTCAGCAGCACAGGGAGGCAGGGAAGCGCTGGCTGGGCTACTTCCCCAATTGGTGTGATGTTACCGATGATGGACACACGCACCATGTGAAGTCCAGGGAGCAGACCAGGCTGTTTCTGGGAGGAGGGAAAAGACCATTGCAGCCTCTATGGTGCCACACTTCATATTTGTATCCCCAGGGATATAAATGCGAAGCTCCCATGTCTAGTTACATCTAATACAGCAACACATCTGGGCCTTTAACAAGTCTTTCTAAAAGTGGCATTCTTGTTTGAAAATAAAACGTTCTGTACAAATGTTCAGTTTCCAAAATCATCCACTAACCTAAACACCAAGCCTTGTGTTTCAGTGAGCCATTAAATCTTAAACAATTACATTTATTTACATTTCACAGTCATAAATCAATTTGCATTTTTTTCCAGTGCATCCACCCTCTCTCATAGGGCCCTTTGAAGCTCCTGATAAATATTCAACATTTAAACAGGGATGTGTGAGAACGTAGCAAACTAGCTAAATCCCCAAGCATCTTTAGTCTGGCACTTGACTCAAAAAAAGGGCTTTGAGGCATATCCTGATGTACTGTGTCATTCAGAAAAGATATAACAAACAAGTTAAGTTGAATTTGGGAATACTTTTGATCCAACCTCAGAGAATTATTCAAATAATATAATTTTTTTCTAAAGTCCGTTTTCTGTCATTTGCTTTTTTATTCTCATATATTCTCAGAGGTAACAGAAGAAACAGTAGTAATGCCAGTGGGGAGAGGCAATTTCTGAGGCCTAAACATTTATCTAGGCTCAGCAATGCCTAGCATTTGCCCATACATCAAAAAGTCACATTTTGTGTTCCAATGCATTAGCTCAATGCACAACTAAGCACAAACCATATGTTAATGATATATTTTTAAAAATGCCATAAACCAAAATCTCAGTATGAAACTGCAATAATAGTATTTAAAAAACTCATAATTGATTTTTGGGAAGTATTTTGGATTTTCAATCTTTTTATGAAGAAATGAGCACACAGGGGTTACATTAAGCTGTGATAAGAATTGGGTGTCTTTAGAGTTCCACAGTACAGCTTCCCTACAAAGGAGGAGAAAAAAAAATGAACTTGTTCGTAACATTGTAGGTCCCTGGTCTGGAGCAATCAATCTTTAAAAGACTGCAGACTTCCATACCTTACCATTTATGGCAACAGAAATCTCGTTAACAGGGCAGCTAAACTAAAAGTCCCAGCTCAGGAATCAGCACAAGAGAGTTCCACAAGAAGGGGTCTTTACACAGCTGTGGATTTGCTACCTGGTTGCTTGACTGGAACAGGTTCTTATTCATCAGGATCTGTCGAAAAATTCATGAACCCAAGACCTTCTGCGCTAAGATCTTACCAGATCCACAGAAGTTGTAAGTATTCCTTCAGAAAAGTTTCTTTTCTTGTTAGCAGTTGATTGCAGCACTGTACTTCTCCTTTTATTTACACCAATGAAGTAAGATTCCTTGCCCCATCTTTCCCTCCGGAGGCAGAAACATGACGGGTTTAAGAAGTGCAGTTGACCTTTCTGTGAGGCGATGGTCAAGAGGTCACTGCAAGAAAATGACTCCACTATGTCTCTCCTAAGGTGTTTGGGGTGATAAATTATTCAGTTCATTTGTTCTGGTTACTTTTTCTTATAAGAAAATACAGTATATAGGAACCAGAACAAATGAACTGAATAATTGATTGCCCAGAATGCCTTATGAACTACACAGCTTGTCTAATGCTTCAGCATCTACGTTTCTTAAAAGCACGATATACTGTACTTGTGAACAGTCCTCATAAATGTTTACTCAAAGGTCATATATGGACTTATAAATAAATAAAATAAAACAAATACGTAGAGCAAAAGAGAAGATTTTAGAACCCATGAGGTACAATCGCCACAGCAAGACAGTTTAAAATATGTGGTAGAATATTTTTTTAAAGTTAATTTATTGTGCTTTGAATTCAACTTTTTTTAACGTGAACCACTTCAAGTCCCCTTACTGGGAGAAAGTCGGACTATAGATAAGACAAAGAAATAAAAATAAATAAACTACAACATCCTCTGGAGTGACTGAGAGTTGCATTAGTTATTGTCCTGTACTTAGTTTTCTCTCCTCCTAATACTTTGCTGCTCTCTAAGTTTCTGAAGGCTAAAACAGATTTATAGCAACATTCTGCTTCGTGCTGAAAACAGGGCTGCAGAAGTCATTGTAGAGGGAATTTATTTATAGAAGACCTGTTGGGCACTGCGCTCTGTCCTCTCTCTGACACAACATTGAATTCTAGGGCAGCAACAGGAAAAGAAAGCAGCCCAAGCAGCTCCCTGCCAATTCCTCAAATGATGTTTGTAAGAAATTCATTTCTGTCTCTCCATGTTTTGATTGTAGGTCATTCGTGACCATAGCTGTTCACACATGACTTGGCTTCAAAAAGGGAAAAGCTGTTGAGAGCCTATGAGGCTGTCTTGGGAGGGGAAATGAAGTACTTTTAGTCTCTGCTCCAGAACAAGAAGCTTCATCATAAAGTGATCCCACTTTCTCATCATAGGCAATAGGTTCCTGGAAGGCCCTCAACAGACCTCTGGACCTCTCTGAAAGCTTACAAATGCTGTACTGTTGAGTCAGGTGTCATCACACTAAGGTAATGATGAGCAAATTGACCCTGCCATTATTCATTATTTTTCTTTTTGGAGTCACAAAAGCTGATATGCTTGAAAAAAAATCTGTTACTAAGACCTTTAAAAGTAAATTTCAATTTTTGTGCATATACACCACATGAATACATAACAGAGGCATGGGCAATATATTCTTTTCAGCCCGCTACACTGCAGTTTACTGCAGTTTAATGCATTACAACACATTCTTCATTGACTGTCTGTTATCACATGTACGTTGGTCTTAGTAGTAGATCAGTACCTTGACACGGAGAGGACCCCAGACACAGTATCCACTTCATAAGCTAAAGTGCCCGCCCTGGAAAAACAGTTGGCATGTTTCTGATGTGGTGAAGGAGACACATGCACAAAGATAGTAGGGCAGAATGTTTAGTCATCAAGAAAGTGCATGTGTAGAAATTAAACAAACTTATTAATTTTTGAATTACATGGAAAGTTAATAGAACAAAGTCAGGGCTTGTTATGCATTTGAACACTACATCAGACTGAGGAACCAATTAAAGTTGAGGTTTCAGCACTATTACTACACAAAATGTACACAAACAATTAATTCCCAGTCACATAATTTAGTAAAGCCAAAAGAAAGGTTTTCGGTATAAAATTATTTGATGAAGCTCTGAAGATTTTCATTTCGCATTTCTATAGCTGAGTATTGTGTCTAAAACAGAACTGAAATTATCGCACTCTACCTTTTATTGTCCTCAGTTTTAACAGACATAATTCCTTCATGGATGTTTCCAAATTTCTCATGGTATTTATACAGTCAAACATTAATCTTGGAAGTGAATGTTTATTTGCACTCTATGCTAGCATTTAGAGTTCAGCAAATCATCAGTCATTCTCCAGATGCTACCAAAATGATCACCTGCGGCCTCCCATTCAACATGTGCCAAAGCTGCCTTGCTGACAAGGGTATTCTGGGAAATGGAGTCCTCCAAAAGTAATCTCCCCAAGCTTCAAGAATTGATTAAAATGTATTTTCCCCACAAATACTATACTTTACAAACTTGGTGAGTTCCTGCACCAAATCTATAAGCCCATGACCAATCTAGTCCTTAAATTTGTTGTTTGCCATATGGCTTGAATAAATGCTAACATAATGTGAAATTGGAAGGGGCATCGAAGTCATGATATATTCCATAATCATTGTTATGGTTTCAGAAAATTCTCATGGTTGCTTTGAACTGCAAATACTGTATGTTCACTCAAACTTACATGTAGGTTTCACCTCATGGCCATGTCAAGATTTTAAATTTTGTGTTTATAAAGTGTTAAAAATGATTAAAGGAGGCATAAAAAGTTTGCTATGAAAATGAAAGTATATTTAAAGTATGGCATGGGAAATAATGTACTTTAGTTATAGCTGTTTTCAAAACAATGGGCTGTTCTCCAACAAGCCTGAGAACAAGGTCAATATTATGATAACACTGCTTTTAAAAATGTCATCCATGTCTGTCAGTTTGGTGTAGAAGTAAACTAAAGATTGATTGATGTAACGAGTGGAATGGTTTTTGATGAAAATATGAAATTGTTGTTAGCCCATCTAACAGTACACCCTACTTGTGATCATAATAGATCAAGTTTGTAATGGTCTAATCTCCTAAAATCTTAATGTAAAGACCTTGTTAATTTAAGGCAGTGGTTCCCAGCCTTGGATCTCCAGATTTTCTTGGACTACAACTCCCAGAACTCCTGATCAGCAAAGCTAGTGGAGAAGGCTTCTAGGAGTTTTAATTCAAGAATATCTGGGAACCTGAGGTTGGGAACTACAGGTCTAAGGGCTTGGAATTACAGATTATTAAATTTCTAGAAGCATGCAAAATCAATAGTCAAAATAAGCATGAAAACCATAGTAATATATTACTATAATAATTACTGTACTATGGTAATATAGTAATAGTGGCTAGCCATTTGAAATTAGAGACCCCTAGAGTCACAAAAATTGCAGGTACAATAGAATTTTCCATTGATTGATTGATTGATTGATTGATTGATTGATTGATTGATTGATTGATTGATTGATTGATTGATTGATTGATTGCTGAACTTCCAGGATCTTAGACTACACAAACCGTGCAGATAAGGTTTATTTACAGATAGGAAGGGAGTGAAAACAAAGGGTTATAAATGTGTGGAAACTGGACACACAAACAGGGCATTCAATTCATCATAACAAGAAGACTCCACACTGTGCTACACACACAGGAGATCAACAACTATCATGTAGCAGAGCAACTGGACACAGAGACAATTCACAAACATCATGGATTTTCCTCCATAGATTTTAAACTGGCAGATGGAACAACATTTATAAAATGTACTATTTTTTGTTACATTAGATATACAGCATTTCTTTTTAAAAAACTTCGGGTTTTTTTCATACTTTCTAAATAAGGCCAAAGATTAATTAGAGTTAAAATGCTTTTTACTTTATACAATTTTATTCTTTATTCTCATTTTAAGACATATTCTCTGTCTTTTCTTTTTACATTTGCCTCTTAGGCTGAGTTCATTTATTTTTACATGATTTAATTTCTGCCTGCAAGTTTTGTATTTGAATGTCTGCAACTTTTAATAGTTGTAAGATTTTTTGGATTTCTATTTAAGAAATTCAACTGCACTTGTGCCTGCAGTTTTCTTTATTGCTGTAAGACTGTAGCATTTTACAACAACTTCAAAGTATTTTTGTGCTTATGTAACATAGAAGCAATCTAGATAAGCAAAGCTTGTAGAATTAGATACGTTTATGTTGCCTAGAATTACTACAACGACTAAAAGACTTATACTTTGATAGCATGATGAATTTTGGTTTGGTTTCATCTTGGAATTAACTCTTTACTGAGATAAATGCCAGCTGTAATAAACACAGGCTTCTGATGTTTCCCAGGAAGGCTATACAGTTCTGTAGGACTCCTAGGGAGGGTCAAGCATCAGTTATCTGATCCGACAACCATGTGCACATGAGGTGTTGAGCAAATAAATAAATAAAAAAGTACAGTGCCTGCTCACATGGATAAAATGATTCTCTGAAGTGAACTCAGATGAGCAGATTCTAACATTTTACAAGGAGAAGAAAAGATACAGAAAAACTTTCAAAGCCAGAAAGATGTAGTGCAGACCTGGGCAAAGTGTGGCCCGTGAGCCACTCCTGTCCCGCCTGCTGGACATCAAAACCATTTATAACTTTTTGTCTAAAGTTGATCAGCTGCTTATCTTTAACATACTGCAAAAAAAAACTCTTTAGTATTTCTGAAGATTAACAAGTTTAAAATAAAAACAATCATAACATCACTGTTTCATTATATTTTTTAAGTAAAGTTGGTTTGGCCCCTGAACACAGTTCGGATTTTTCATGTGGCCCCCCTAAAGAAATGAATTGCCCACCCGTGATGTAGTGTATATATGGGACACAGGCTGCTAGTAGCACAAGGGCTGTAGAACAAACTTTTCAACCCAGCCTTGCTAAGAACGTTCCCAGTACTATTAAAATCACTTCTGCAGAAACATTTTAGAGAACTCTTCTGTTATTCTTCCTTTCTATATAAGATGTAGAATTGAGGATTTCCTCATTCTATTTAAACTTCCGTATATTTCCTTCTCCTCCACAGCTCCAACAAGACAACAGCTGCATCTCAATGTTACTCTCAAGGACTTTGGCTTGCATCATCACAAGAATGTCCATCACTGTTCAAATCCCCAGTAATCAGGTACAGCAGTTGATGTCAGTTCAGGATGAAAGTTGCTTTCTTTGAAACCTCATTTTTTTAGGGGAAGAACTTTTGAAAGCTCAGTGTTTTATTGGTTCTTCCATGACTGGATCTGTTCAGAATATTAGCTTGCAATAAACACTGTAGGCTCTAGAAAGAAACTAACCCAGTTTCTTAAAGAATAGGAAATTCCTTTTACATGCCTGAATATATTTAGTGTTAGTAGAACACTCACATTTGTCAGCCACTGTGCACCTAATACTTCTAGGCTGGAGGAAAAAGAGGTGGGCTAGCACTTATCCCTGCCAACAGTAAAACTCGTGTGAATTCTGGAGATGCCAAGGAAGTACATTTTAATCCACAAAACTCATGTTGGAAAAAAAATGGTTAATCTTTTAAGGACACTCATATTTTTGTAGGTATAGTATTACAGAAGTGCAATTTCATTATTTTTAGAAATGTATCTGTTGTGTCTTGAGATCAACTCCACTGTTGTCCTTTCCACGTTTTAGTAGGAGCCTTAGGACAGCAGCTGTAGAGGATAACTTTCCCTCCCCCAATTAGTATAGACACTGGCCAATTAGCCAATAGAGCAGGGAGGATTGGGAACCTCCAAATGAGGGGTGGTTTTTTTTTATACATATGTGTGTGTGTGTGTGTTCCTCAGTCTTTAGTAAATCAAGTGGCATTATTACTCTGTTGTGGCTCTATTGGTGTCGAACCCACTACTTAACAGTATCTGATAATGTTGATTTAGCTCTTCATTCTAATTGAATAGGGTCCCTTATTTTACAAAGTTGCTTAGCTGATCTCATCTCTTTCCCCAATCTGTGCTCTAATAATTAAAACTAGAGATGGGAACAAATATAAAAATGGATAATTTTTTCGACAAAAATAGCTGATTTGTTAAGTATTAGTCGATGCATATTTGTCAAATTTTAAGTCCCAATGAATACAGATCAATGAATATTTTCCCCTTTTTATTCATCCTTCATAATTAAAAAAACCACCATTCTGCCTACCAGCCGCCAATAATCTGATCAGTGGGTCGATAGGCACCCGCCCACCTCCACAGCCTACTCCTACCCCTTCCTCTCTCTACCTTAGCCCTCCCCACCCCAACCAACACCCCTTTACTGTAATTGTTGCCGCTGCTGCTGAGGACTCCATCAGGCCACCACAGCCATGGCGTCTAAAAAGGGAAACTGGCTACCCTTTGCAAAGATGGCAGCTGTGGCTTCATTTAGGGTAGGGAAGCTGCAGCTGCCATCTTTGCAAAGGGCAGCCTGGATTCCCTTAGCCTGCCTTAACGGCAGCAGGGGGTGGCAGTGGGGGGTGGCAGCAGGGGCCAAGGGGGTGTTGTTTTTTAATAACCCCCCACGAACCGATGAATAACTTAGTTATTCATCGCTTCATGGGGGCAACTTCATGTTTCATGAGTCGTCAACTTTTGATGACTCATGAAGTGGGACAACTTGCCAAAATGGTGAGTCATCCCCATCTCTAATCAAACCCCAACTGAGTAGGGATGAAACTACACAAGGTGCCAGGATTGCAATTCAAACCTGGTAAAATGTTTACCCTGCAGCAGCACAGTTTTTGCAAGTCAGTCCTTTATTTCCCTTCCAATGTCCAATCAAAAAACCAAAACAACCTAATTTGCAACATGTGGATGTGAGGAAATCTGTAAACACAAGTTCTTCACTTCTTACGGGCTTATATTATCTATTATGACTAGAAATAGGAATGGATCAGAAAACCGGTAGTTCATGATGGATCATGGTTTGTGGCTAACCACGAAACACCATGAATCAACAAGAAAATAAACTGGTTCATGCCCAGGGGTGCTACCTGCTGCCATAGCCATGAATGCTCTCCTGAGAGGCAGCGACTGGTTCATCAGGTCATTTGGTTTGTGATTCGTTTTGTGCCCATCTCTAATTATGACCTGAAGACAACTTTTCACCTCACTACGCTAAACCCTTATTATAATCAGAGAGGATACAGTATGCCACCTATGAATTTGCAGGAGCTGATTAAAGCAAAACCAAACTAAAGAAATGTGTCATATTCATAAGCTTTTTAAAACTAGAAAGGAAGCCCAACTTCTATGGGGAAGTACTAAAGCCTGTTATGTGAATCAATAAACAATAAGCTGCACAAACAAACATTAAACACCTGTCTCATTTTTTCAAAGCTCATTTGGTAAGATTAGCACCCATATTTCTTAAAAGAGGAGAGAGAGGAGGGAGAGAGAGGCAATTTCTGCACTCCAACCATCCTTTAAACACTAAGGGAGTTCTCCATGCAGCCAGAAACCCCGAAAAATCAGGGTTCACAATCATCTGGAGATGCATCCCAGATCATGGTGGCTCTCCGTTTTCAGAATACAAATGCAAGAGAGGTGATACCTTTATTATATCACTTTTTAAAAAATCAGCCAATTGGCAACATTTTGTGGTTCAAATCCACTTCTTCAGGCCACACAGCAATACTATAGGAAAAAAATATTATAAACGAGGGTCCCAAAATTCATGGCAGAAGTCTGACAGATACATTTCTTCCCCTATGGGGTTTATGTAGTTTGAAACTTCACATCTGGTAAACCTTGGCTGGAATTTTCCAGCCAACTCTTCTAACAAAGAACTGCCATGGCAATTTTCGTATATCTTATCCTAACACCCCACAACAACAACAACAACAACAACAACAACAACAACAACAACAACAACAACAACAACAACAACAACCTCCATTGCCTTTTCAGATTTAGCTTTCAATATATGGAGAGAAGAACTGGCAGGGCCCTTTTATTGGATGTTTGAATGCTGAATGCCATGTTGCTCACTGTCTAGAATGTCTGAATAGAGTCAATGTGCCCAAGGTATCTGATCTGAAATCTGGAAAATCCCTGCAGGGGAAGGTCATTTGGGGCAAGAAATTCTCCTTCTCACAACCAAGTACAAAAGTGGAGTGCCCAAGAGTGTCTCTGCTTGTGTTTTAGTGCACAGCAGTTGTCCACAGTATCTTACCTCAGAAAATACAGCACCGTCTCATCTTGTGCTTGCATAGCAATCTTCACTAGGAATTATGCAATCACTTCCCCTAGCTGGCTGTATTTTGTCTAACTTCCTTCTCACAGCAGGTTCAAATGACACGCTAGTTAATACTTTAGTAGCCTCGGCTGGCAGACTTTCTGCAACAAACACATCCATCTTTGCTATAAATAGATTCCATGTTTTCATGACAAAACCACACAACACAAGCAAAATGGGAGTCTTTGGTGAAGCAACAGGAATTATCACCACTAGAGTTATTTAGTAAATGACCCTCCAGAAGAGATATGGTTTCACAGGAAGGCCTGCGTGCCAGAGAGTGCAATTAATATGCATTGGTATGTCAGGCTTCACCTGAGGAGCTTTGTGACTATGGAGTTGGATTTTCTCTCTCTTCCTGCCACAATGGCAACAGAAAGAGTTTCTCCTTACATTTTAATGGAGGCTTGTTAAGGCACTACTGCATTTATTGGAACCAAAGGGAGCTGCCCTCCAAAGGCATATGGAAAACCATGCATATGGGAAAAATTCACATAATTAAAAAGTTGCATCTGATGCGGCCCTTAGTGCAGCAGGAAAACTGAAGTGAAAACCTGCTGGCAGTTTTCTGCCTTTTAATGGGCTTGATGTAAATACTGAGCCAAATATCTCTTACCCACTCAAACATCATGGGGCCATTTGTCTCTCAGTGGAAAAAGGAGGAGAGGAGGTATACAAAAAGGGAGCCGGTTCTTGGCTGTTTCATCTTTAACAGGAACAGCCCCCACCTCATACACACTCTAACCCATCCTTCAGGTATTTTTGTTTACCTCACTGTGCCTCAAAATGTACATAAATCAATGCACCTCAAATCTTCAGCCCAGCACTGCAGAGGCTCTCATTCCAGCAGTGTTGAGCGAAGCACCTGGAAGTGTAAAAACATCAAGGCCTCATGAAGCAGCCACAGAGTAAGATGTGAACCACCACCAACTGGTATTATTCTTGCTGAGAGGCTTTATGTAGCTAAACACAGACCACTTTTAGTTACCAAAACGGAGAAATGCATGGGGGTCTAAGCCTTTGACTGTTGGTTTCTTTTCGTACACTTGAAGTTGTGAACTAATGTAACCGATATTGCACATCACACAATACAGGATTTATTTTCAGATTTTAGTTGTTAGAAAGTAAGCTTTGATAGGATTTGGAAACTATTTGAATAAATGTATGCTGTATCTCCTGGATGATGATGGGTTTACAATACTATTGAATCATCATAACAGAAAGCTGAATTGTTGCTACTGTTTTTTTCTACAGCAATAAAGGCTACAGAACCTATCCCAATAAGTCATGGTTGGGAAGAAGCTGGTGACAGCACAGAAAAGAGGAGAGACCAGGGCCCTCTTCCTAGGCTTGGGAATGGTGACATGCTCAGTAATTATGTATTTCTTTATTGGGATCACTATTGTGCCAGCATATAAGAGAAGGTAAGTGGTTTTGCTGAACATGCATGCACGAGTGTTTGCTTTTCCTCTGGCATTCAGAACCATCCTGTTGTTTTAAACTATGGTTGGGCAAGTTATGTTTCTCCAGCTATTGCCGGACACTTAAACCTGCACCATCCTACATGGAATATCATTTGTTCTAAGAAATAGACTGGTGAGGAATAATGGGAAATGTAGTCCAATAAACATAGAGAATCACAAGTTGCCCAATAAACATAGAGAATCACATGTTTTTAAAAAATCAGGAGTGCATCCTGGCAAATAAACTTGCCAAGTCCATCTGGCAGTTTAAAGTTTGTGAACTAGGTCTCACTCCAACATTCCCAAACAAGAAGCAAGAGGAGGAGGCGTGACTAAGCATCCACAGCTCCGAGAAAGCTCCATACATTAACATGCTCTCAGAATGAGAATTCCACTGCAATTATTAAACATTTAAAGCAAGATGTTTGTTAACAAACCCCTCATGACAAACCTTCATTCCAAAATATGCTGAATCAATTTTCAGGCAGCAAACTAATTAAAATGGAATTCACTTAAAGAAAAATTACCAAGAGCATTTAATTCTAAAACTGAGAATCAAATGTCTCCTTCTAGTTATGGCTGAGATCTCAAGAATCATGGCAGTGTAGTCCGGTGTTTCCCAATCTAGTGGTTGTGACTCCCAATGGGGTCGCAAAGTATTTTCTGGGGGGGTCACAGGTCAGCTTTATACTGTATATGTTGTAGCACTTGTTAAATAATTTCTTCCTTAAGCTTTTGGAGCAGGATATCAAAGTTTGAGTTTATGAGCATGTATGAGAAACAGGTCCTTTGAGGGAAGAAAGAAGCGTTTAATTTCTGAAAAGGGACTTTGTCCCATCAAAAATGCCTTTTTATACAAACGTGGTAGTGGGGAGCAAATTACTTGGCAAATTATTATAAAAGAGAGTCTAAACTTGAAAAAGGTTGGGAACTACTGATCTAATGACAATGATAAACTTTCTTTCTGGCTATCGTAAGCTAACAGAAAGGATACATCTGGTGGGCTCTGTTTGCTTTGAAAAAGAAAGAAGCCTATTTAAACTGATTTAGCTTAAATATATTAAATATATTTTAAATATATTTAATTTATCAATTTAAAATTAAGTCAGTAGCTGTCACATGTACTTTTCATCTGCTATCTCTTTTTTCAGACATGCATACTTTAAAATATACTTATTGTATCTATTTAAAGTTAAGTCAGAATCTGTCACAATTTGACATCATTTGTTTACAAGAAACCTGGGCCCCAAATGCCCTCCATATCCCCGGTTTTACCTCATATCATGTCCCTGCTTTCAAATCTCAGAAAATGGGTCACCACCGTGCTGGTCTCTGCTGTTTTATTAAATCCTTTTCGCAATTTACTATTACTCCTTTTCCATCTGAATCCTGTTATATCCAACCTTTTATTCTTAAAGGTGGTGAGTTGTCTATACTCTTGATAAATGTTTATATCCCTCCTAGAGGGTTGCAGCTCTAGTCAGTTGGACGGAACTGACGATACTGCTAGACTCTGCACTGGTCTCTTATCCATCCATTTCTATCATAATAGCTGGAGATTTCAACTCTAGATTAGGCCCTAATAATAACGAATTGACCAAATTTCTTAAATGGGAGCTCGAAGAAGTGGCTCCTGCCTGGCTTTGTTCGGATAGAAGATCCAAGGACATTTCCTTTAATGAGAATGCTCGCTCCCTAGCAAATCTTTGCTCTGTTTATAGTCTCCATATTATTAATGGCTCCTCCCAGTATCCCCATGCCGATAATTTTACCTTTTTTTCCTCCCTTGGTGCCAGTGTGGTGGATTATATTTTAGTATCACCCGAGCTTTTAACCAAATGCAGTGATTTTTCCATTGGTGCCCGTGTAGACAGTGATCACCTTCTACTATCAATAAAAATCCTGATTTCCCCCATCCAGGTGCCTAATGGCAGTTCATATTGCTGTCCTAAGCTTTGGCCTAAATGGTCTCCCAGGATTAGTTTCGCCATTGACATCTTTTAGTCCTGACACGATTCTCTTAAAACAAACAATTCAATCCACTACGTCACCATCTCTGGCTGATTCATTTTATCAGCAGATTACCCATTCTTTGGCAGAACTACTTAGCTTTGTAACTGTGGTTAAAAACAAGGCTGTTCATCACACCTGGTTGAATGCCGAGTGTTGGGTCACCAAACATCTTGTTCGTCACTTATTACTTTCATTCCAATCTCATAATACTCCCGAGACCAAGGCCCTTTACTGTTGGGCGAGAAGGATATGGCGCCAGCTCATTGATGTTAAGAGGCACAACTTTGCTCTGCGGAATTGGTCCCAGCTCCTAGAGGCTATTACAACAAAGAATAGCAGACTTTTCTGGTCATTGGTTGCACAATCTTCCAGGAAAGAGCCCTATAAAAGTCCTTTACTTATCTCCCCTCTTGACTGGACATCCTATTACTCTAAAATATTCTCTTTCCAGGATCCAGCTCCAACATTAAGGAATTTTCCCTCTGATCTCCTCCTCTGGCCACCAGTTTCCAGGGATGAGGTAATAAAGCTTATCTACTCCCTGAAACGTGGGAAGTCCCCTGGTTCAGATGGGATTTCCAATGACCTTCTAATTAATAATGCCCAATGGTGGGCTGACCCTCTGGCTAATCTGTTCACCTTAATTGACAAGCATGGGGTTATTCCAGAAGACTGGCTCACCTCCATTTTAGTTCCTATTTTAAAAAAAGGTGACCCCTCTAGTCCGGGTAGTTATAGACCGATAAGCTTGCTCTCAGCAATTGGAAAGCTGTATAGTAAGCATCTTCTAGCTCACCTTGTTACTTGGTCCTCCTCTGTGAACCTTCCAGGATATGAGCAAATTGGCTTCCATTCGGGCTGCTCAATTTAAGGGAAACCTGTATGTGGCTTTTATCGATTTGAAAGCTGCCTCTGACTCTGTCAACAGACTTATTTTGTGGGAAAAGTTAGCCGCATGGGGAATTCCCCCACATCTACTTTTCTTAATTTGTAAATTACATTCTGCCAATTCTTGCCAAGTTCACTATGATTGCTACGGCTCTGTCTCCGAGAAGATCCCAGTTTTTATTTAACCTTTTCTTAGCAGAGCTACGTCCTCAGTTGTCACCAGCTGAAAACTCTGCCCCGTTTTTAAATAAGACGCCAGTACCCCTTTTGTTATATGTGGATGATGCTGTCCTTCTTTCTATATCTAGTTCAGGCTTAAGGCAACTTCTCTTCCTGTTTCAATCATATTGTTCTCGCAATGATCTTGTTATCAATTTGGAGAAAACTAAAATTATGGTTTTCGCAAAATCTTGGAAGCCTCTTCAGTGCAAAATTAATAATCAGTCCATTGAACAAGTTAGAACCTTTAAATACCTAGGTATATCACTTCATTTCCAAGTCAAGTGGTCTACACATAGAGATTCTGTGATAGCCTCTGTCTCACACCTTCTCAGAGCAATAACTAAATTCCATCACAATGCTGGGAATCAGTTCGTTCCAGCAGCCATTCATATTTTCCAGGCTAAACTGATTAATCATCTGCTCTATGGTGTCCCAATCTGGATCAGTGCCATGAACAATAAAGTTGATCTATTGGCTGCTTCCTTCTATAGACAGATTCTAGGGATCCCCAACTTAATTAAACTATCTACTATAACCCTAGAGCTAGGCCTGCATCTCCCCTCAACGATGGTGTGGGCACTCACTTTTAAATTCTTGCTGCGTCTCTTCTTTAAAATAGACCCGGATTCTCTCCTTGTTCACCTCCTTAAAGACCCTTACCAATCCGCATGGTTTACACAATGTGAAACCAAACTCGTGTCCATTGGCATATCTTCAAATTCTCTTCTTAACAGTAATTTTAATCAAGCACTTTTCCTTATTAAGGAGAGACTATGGGAGTCTGAGTATCTCCAATTAGTTTCCAATGTGAATCAGACATGTTCCCTAATCCATTTCGGTATTTTTCCCTCCTTTGGTTCTGGACATGCTTATTTCCAGTCCTTGGTGAACCCTCTATCAGGAGGGCCTTTATGATAGCCCGGCTGAACATTTTCCCTTCTGAGGTTCTTAAGGGACGATATGCTTGGGTACCTTTTGAGCAAAGAATCTGCAACGTCTGTGGTTTAGAGTCTGACTCAGTCATACACATTCTCTGTTTCTGTCCTGAGTTCAAAGATATTCATGCTTGCATCTTAGGCCCAATCATTTCAGACTTTTCCGGCCCTCCCCAGCTTCTCACAGGTTTCCTCCTTTGTGACTACTCACAAGAAACGACGGCCTTAGTAGCCGAGTTTCTTGCAAAGGTTCTTTTCTCCCAGGTCTCTAAAAATTAACCAGACTATCCCAAGTTTCCCCTGTCATGTTTTTTGTTACATTTTTAGCCATGTAACTATCATGCCTATCTCTATTTATTATTTTTATTAACTTTTTTATCTATGTGTTTTAATTTTCCTATGCCAATAAAAGGTTATTGAATTTGAATCTGTCATTTCATGGACTATTCATCTCCAGGTTGTTTTCCTCCCAAACATTAGCACTATTTGCATTAATTCCACAAGAAAATATCTCATCATGATTTGCCATAGCACCTAGCTGTGAAAAAAAAAGAAATATGCTGACACAATAAGGAGCTTTAACAACAAGAACCAGACTTTAGGAAAAAGCAAATGAAAAAAATGAAAAGCAGAGGTTGATGTTCATTCAGGCAAATGAACTTGTCACAGATCAAGGATTAATTAAAATTGCAGATATACTAGATTATCCCAACTCTGCCAAGAGCGCTATTCATAAAAGGGTTGTGCAAAACAGGGAAAACAAATATGGATATGTAATAAACACTCTCTTCCGACACCAAAACTGATGCTTTGTGATAAGGTTTTGGATTATGATCTATGTTTTAAATAATAACTGCATCAATTCCCTTCTGTTTCCAAAGGAAGAGTGTTCCTCACCACCCCTTAATGTGTTTTCAAGTAGAAGAACTTCCAAACGCCTCGATTTAATGAGCTCCAGTAAAGAGATTAATACATCAACACTACATAGTTATTATAGCTGTTTGATTTCTCTTTAAATGCCATGACTCCTTCCTATTGCATCCCAGGATTTTTAGGTTGGTGAAGCTATTAGAACTTTCTGCAAAAGAACCTTCATTCTGTAGGATGAAGGCATGGTGGTTAATGTAATATCAGTCCTCTTTTAACTGTGTAGTATAGATATGTTTAAAAAAACTAGGTAGGTTTCCAAGCTTCTTAAACCACTGAACATGGATGACATTTTAAAGTCTTGGTCACCCTAGCAAAAAGGCTGCTTTCTCTTCATCTATCTGATTACTCTCTCAAATTACACTCAAACCCTGAGAATCCTTAAGAAATCTCATGGCAGCTGTATCCTTGCTCAGCATTATGTGGATATGGTCTATGTAGGACATGAGGACTTCGTGGACATCATGAAATGTGTCTCTGGAGGCCCTATTCCAAGCATGGGTCACCAGACTAACACTTCTTTGCACAGTCTTGTCTTATCTGTACCTGAATCATGATAGTGTATGGAATTTTATTGTGACGTGGCTGGCCACTCTAATGTCACTGCCAACTCGGGCCTCTCAGAATGCCTACCACATCACTACTTCACACTCGCTGCCACCAATTGTAATTACTATAGAAGAAGGACAAAGGTTTCCTTCAAAACAAAACAGGTTTATTGATAACAAAATAAAAGATGCAAATCACAAGTAGCTAATCACGATGTCAATCACTGTTTCTTATTTAATCAATCACAGACTTTCTCTCACTGAATACGTAGGCACACAGGCCTCTAGACAAGCTCTTTCTCTCTCACACTCCAGATCTCATCTCCCACACTCCCTTCACACCCATTTTTCTTCCAGCTCCTCCCTCCTCAGCCCCACCCTCCGTCATCCCATTGGCTGATGATTCACTGCCCAGCTGTGACGGACAGGTGAGGTCAGGGCTGCCTGTTACAATGCTTTTTTGCCCTCAGTTGAAGTGAAAAGAGTGAAGGAATACTGTATAGTTTCTAATAGATTTGTCACAAAGACTACTAATTTGTGCTAGTACTGTAATTTGAATTTGTATTCAGTTTTCAATAATCCTCATTATAGACACTGGCCAAAAACCTGTTGCTTAGTACAGTAAATCACACTAGAGGAAGCCCACTGAATAAATGGGGATTTGGTAATCCAGCTCCTCTGTGAGTTCCATTAATTCAAATGCTCACACCGGGGGGGGGTAGGGAGTCCCCCGAGGAGGCGTGCCTTTGCCAAGCTCCCGGAGGCCACGCGAGACTACAAGGCTGCCCTGAGAGCAGCTGAGGGGCGTGGGAACAAGTGGGGTGTATTTAAAGGGGAGCATCCCTGTTGTCGCCCTCTTTTGTGTGGTTGAGCATAGTCACTTCATTTATAAGAAGTAATAGTTGAAAATGCTTACCAAATTTCTGTGTCATTTCTGCTTGCCACATTAAATGCTTAAAAAATTATCATAAATGAATGGCTTCAGTGAATGTTTAAAAATTATTAGACTGAAACCACTAAAAAATCCGTGGAAAGTAATAATTGGTGGGGGGGGGAATATTTTCTTTAATTTATTTCTGCAGTATCTGGACCAATGAAAGTATATGCAAACTGATGAAAGCCAGTATCAAGGAGCCTGTCCATTGCCTCTACAATGAAGGTTCTGGTGATGAGAATATTTTTCGTTATCCTTGCTTGGAAGTCGAGGTCAATTTGACACTGCTGGGGCAAGTGGTAAAGCTCTATCACACAGAGGACACCGTGGACAGAAACCCCCAGGTTTGAGTGACATTCATCAGTTATTTTTAATCAATTTCTTTCTTAACTATGCAATAATAATAAAAAAGAACCAATCCAATAAACCATATGCTTTTTGATATGGACAGAAATAAAATATTTATACAGCTGAGGGCGCACTGATGGAAGAGACACAAATAGAAATCAGGAAGTTCAAAAAGAAATCTGGCTCTGGCAGATGATTCTAACCTTGGACCAAGTAAATCTAGATGCAAGATAAAATATAAATAACTCTGAGCAACTCGCCTGCCATTTCTGTATTATCCCCCTGGGTCCAGAAGTATCATTCAAGGCAAAGGTGGCAGTTTTTGGGTAACATGCATCTCTCTTGGAGACTGGATGCTTCCAGATGATCAGCTTTGAGCACTACCAATCAAAAGACATTGTGCCTTTCCTTCATGGAATGTCAATGGTAACAAGAAAGAAAGAAAGAAAGAAAGAAAGAAAGAAAGAAAGAAAGAAAGAAAGAAAGAAAGAAAGAAAGAAAGAAAGAAAGAAAGAAAGAAAGAAAGAAAGAAAGACAGACAGACAGACAGACAGACAGACAGACAGACAGACAGACAGACAGACAGACAGACAGACAGACACTGTCAGAAAACAGAGGAGGG